>NW_027513809.1:1285000-1548171 GCF_048772815.1 Callospermophilus lateralis | reverse complement strand
TCCTCTGTGGCAGACACTGTGCTAAACTCCTTATATAATTTATCTAATTTATTATGCTTTGAATAGGGAGCAAATATTCTAGTGGTTTTTCAAAAGATTCTTCTTTTAATTGAGGCAACTGACAAATGATTCAAAAGATAAATATTCCTTAAAGAATAGGATAAAACATGGTGATCTGTATATTATGTATATTGTTAATTTTAAAGTAAACAATGTAAAAACAACACTGGACATGAGATTTTCTCTTCTTTGGTTTAAATCTGCTTAATATATAAGGGTTGTGGATTATTTAATCATTTATTACTTTTGCAGTACTGGAGACTGAATGCAGGGCTCTCTGCCATGGAGCTACATCCCCAGTTCTTTTTATTTTTATTTTAAGGCAGGATCTCACAAGTTGTCAAGGCTGGCCTTGAACTTGTGATCCTCTTGCCTCACCCTCTTGAGTTACTGAGAATATAAGGGAGCACAATAAACCTGACCAATTTAGATTGTTTGATATGCAAACTAATATTTGTTTCTTAGAATTTGCTTTAGATATAGGAAATAACATTAATGAAAAAGAGAATAAGAAAGAACTGTTTATAAATATATAATTGTAGATAAACTCATTATTTTAGATATTTTAGAAAGTTTACTTTAATAAATTATTGTGTAACTCCAGCTTTAATCCATGTTTCAGAAAACTGTGAGAGTAATGATCAATTTCAAGAAAACACAGAAGGCCATAGTGAGAGTCAGTCCACATGCACCCCTTCAGGAACTGGTTCCTGTCATAGTAGCAAGTGTGAGTTTGACCCACTGCACATACTGCTGATGAAAGACTACCAGTCCCAGGAGCCCCTCGACTTGACTACGGGAGTTATATGCCATGGATATCAGCAGAGGTGAGATAGGCCTTTCGTTTTATTGATTGAACAAAATGTGCATACGTGTATGTGTGTGCTGTGTTTATATACAAGTGTTCTCAGGTTCATTATGACGAGAGGGAAGTAAATTCATGTTGTTGGGAATAAGAAGAAAACACTAAATAAAAACAAACACTTGGAAATAAAACAATTTAAATATAAAACAATTTGATTTCAGTTATTAAAATAGGAATAAAAATTTGTCTTTGTAGCTGTTATCCACTTTTTTTTCAAAATTCAACTTAATTCTTTGTGGTTTTTAGATTTAAACAGAAAACAAAAATTTACCTGAGAACTCATTGTTTTAATCAAGTGTGAGTTACTGTGGAATTTGTGTGAAGTTTTCTTACAAATTTCTTGCCTATTCCTCCCCACCCCCAAGATCATCATTCACAATACACTGGCTTATAAAATGAATCAATTTAATTCCAAACTTTTTCCAAACATCTTGTAGTTTTAATCTATAATAATAATGTTTTGTATTAAAATTTTTGGAGATCTTAGATGATGCTGGTTTGTCTGGTATCTTATACACCCAGGCAAACGTATTTATCAAACATGAATATGTCTTACCGGGATAAATAAAACTTTAGTGAAGCAGACAATTACATATTCTGCACAGAGACCTTCAAGCATGCTGGTATTTTAGCATTATGTAATTCAGAGACTACTTTCTCAATTCAGCAATGTTTTTTACTTGAATAATCAGCATCTTCACAGTCAATTTACCCTCTTTTGCCCTCTCCTGTAGCCACTTCTGTTACTGCCTTCAATAAGTCATCTCTACAAGGTAAGACACACAAATCAGTAGAAACTATAAATTATAACATGAAATTGGGTATGTTGAAAATAAACTTATAATTTTTCCCGTTTTCTTAACTATTACTAACATAGATTTACTCTGTAAGAGATTTTTAACTTGGACTTTGCTTTTATTTCCTAAAAAATAATTTATATGTTCCCTGTTTTGTTCTCTGAATTTAATTATGATAATTTTATTTCAACAAATACTTAAAATTATATCATCCTAAAAGTAGGAAAAAACATAATTCTTACTCTTATATAAGAAAAAGTGATTTTGTTTGGATCTTTATTGAGTACTAGTGGTAGTACTTCAGTGATATTATAGAAGGATCTCAGATTTTTTTCTGTTGAACAACTATTCAGAAAAATAATGGTATATTCATAATAGTACTATTTTATAGTCATTAAAATCATTTGTGAACATTTTACAATATGGAAAGTGCTTATGCTAAAATTAGCTTTGAAGCATATAAATGTGTTTTAATATAATATGAAAAAACAAATGAAATTTCTGAAAGAAAATAGATAAAATTTTTTAATAGTGTTTACCTTTGGGAGTTGAACTGTGGTTGACTTTTCATAGTTCTTTATGCTATAGGATTTTATAATGAACACGTTATTTTCATAGAGAACAAACTTTTTAAAGAATTGTCTAATAATAAACTCCGGAAGTTGTTTTCCCCCATTAAAAAGAATAGACTCAGGTAATTGATTACTCTAATAATTACCAAACTATTTTTAAAAAACTTAATAGCTACACATTCTCTCTTATTGTATTATTAGAATAATTTTTGTTGACTATTTTCAAATTTCTTTAAAGCACTTTCAATTCCAAGAATTAAGCCCACATAAGTAAATATTTATTATCAATGGCCATCATGAAGACTAGCCTAATCAGAGGAGTTGAAAATTTTTATACCTTAAATTATATGCTAAGAATTAGAAATCAGGCATTTTAATTCTGACATACATTGGCTGTCAGTCCAATTCGGCAAGCTGATGGCAACAGCCTTATCTATCTGGATCTTATCTTCCACTTCTATAATAATTTAATAAAACAAAAATTGGAAAAAAAAAATGGTTTCTGTGTTCCTTCCAGAAACAACACTGTTACTTGCTACTTGCACTTGGCTTCTGCTCCTAACTTTGCCACTCTGTATGTATTTAACCCTAAGCAAATTTCATAATCCTTTGTACCTCATTTTAAAGGTGTTGAATATATAGATTGCTACTATCCCTTCCAGCAGTGGAAGTATGTGATTTTACAGATGATTGAATGCTCTGAATAAGATTAAGAAAGCTTTTTTTTTTTTTTACAGTGTCTACAGGTCAATCCAAAGTGCTGTAAGTGTCTTCAGCTCTTAGGTTGTTTGGTATCATAGGAAACTATAGTATCGAGTTGTTTTTTAAAATTGGCTCAAATTTTCACTTGTCTTAGTGTTTCACTTTGACTTGTAGTGATCCCTACTTAGAACTTTAGGGAAGATGGGTTAACTAGTGCAGAGGATGACGAGATGTCTGGAAAAATCATTATTTGAAATACTCTCCAGATAAATAAATAAATATTCTTCCAGTATTAGGGATTGAATTTAAGGGTGCTCTTCACTGAGCTACATCCCCAGCCCTTGTAAGAATTGCTTTATTTTGAGGCATGGTCTGGCTACATTGCCCAAGTTGGCCTTGAACTTGTGATCCTCCTGCCTCAGCCTCCTCCATAGCTAGGATTGCAGGCATGTGCCACCATGCTTGGCACTCTGGTTATATTATTTATTGTGCCACCATATGAATTTTCCACCTGTTCTTCTAACTAAACTTAATTGTGTGTGTGTATATATATATTTTTATTAGGGGATTCTATCTTAAAATGAAATAGCGGCATAAAAAAGAAAAACCACAAGTATTACAGAAAGTTCTTTAAGTAGATATTGGTTTTAGTTTTACCATGTATAACCTGTGTATCTTTGTGCAAGTTATTCAAATCTCTGATCACCTGGCTCCTTGGATGTGAATTCGAGTGATAACATTGCTTACATTTCTTTATATCTATAGGGTAAATGCTGGCATTACTCAAATAAGAAGGGCTTAGAATTATATCTAATGATAACGCCTTCAAAAAGATGTTCTAAGAAGTAAAATGGGCCTATGAAAAATTCTTTAAACATAAAGTCTTATCCACCTGTTCATCATTATTAATTGTTACTATTGTTAGGCTTTTCATGCAGAATCCATGCTACTTAATTAATATTTGGATTATCAGATATGAGTTTTAATTTGTGGAATATAGTTTTTCTTTAATGTTATCAAGACATATTGCATCAATATTTATTGGTACTATCTTTGCCTTCCTAGAGAAGTCCCTACATTATTATGATTTGTTTCATTTATTGAATGTTTATTTTAAATAAACATTTAAGAATGTGTATTTACTATGTTCTGCTTAGCTATATCAAATTCTGACACACAGTGCTTTGTTTTCAATGTCATTGAAATTACATTGTGATTTGCTATAAAACCCTTGTTTTTTGTAAAAGAATGCTTTTGAAATTTATTCCTGTCCTAATTTTTTTTTTATTTGCAATTGGCTTGTTGACAAAACCAGGTCATTTGTTTTATAGTTTGTCTTACTCAAAATTTTGGTGATGTATCCTTGTCACATGTTTCTTTGTCCCCTCTATTTCCTGAAATTTGACTATTAAATCTAGAGCCTTAGGTTTTAGTGATACATCTCTGGCAAGAACATAGTAGCCAGGCATGGTGGCACTTGCCTGTATTTTCAGCTATGCTGGAGGCTGAGGTACGAGGATTGGTTGAGCCCAGGAGTCAGGCTGTACAACATAGGGAGACTCTGTCTCCAAAAAATAGAGAAAAAAGAAAGAACACTTCATAGGTATTATTTTTGTGTTACCATTAACTGACAGTAACATGTTATCATCTTTTCTAATGTTAGCCATCAACAATTATTGTCTGCATCTTAAACAGTAATTGATAAAGGACAAGAGTGTATGTAAACATTATTTTTAACTGTTTGTTGAGATATTTCTATAAAACAAACTCACTCATATCAGCAATTTGACTCCCTAGATCAAATTCAGTCAGAAAAGGTCATATGAAAATGGGATAATTTCTTTCTCTTTACTGGATGTTTTTTTAAATAATGGACTTGTTCTCTAGCATGAACATGATGAAGAGTTCTTTTCTTAGTATCATTATGAACGCACAGAATGAAACGTATGTGATTGTTTCAATTATGGAATCATGACACCAAATTTGTTCAGATTTTTGCATTAGAAACCATCCTGAGTCCCTCTAACATGAACTCCAATATATTTTCACAGTTTTCTTAATTGTTTCAAGATCATCTTGTACATTTTTATTACTATTATTATTATCAACATATATTATACAAAGTATTGGGTTTTACTCTGACATTTCCATATATACATGTATCATATTTTGATCATGTCTACCTTTCATTCTACTTTCTCTTGCTCTTTGCCCACCCCCCAGTATCCTTCCCCCTTTCCAATAATTCCTTTTCTACTTCAATTCATCTCCTTCCCACTTTTTACCCTTTGAAAAAATACTAAGGAATGGTCTATTTGGATTTTTTTTTTTGATGGTGGTGATGGGGAGGGGGGAACTAGGGATTGAAGCCAGGGGTACTTAGCCATTGACATCCCCTGTCTATTTATTTTTACTTTGAGACAGGGTCTCACTAAGTTGCTAGGGCCTTGCTTAGTTGCTGAGGCTGGCCTTGAACTTTTGATGCTCCTACTTCAGCCTCCCAAACTGCTGGGATTACAGGTATGCACCACTATGCCCAGCTCTAGTTGGATTTTATGGTAAATCTATTTTTAGTTTTTTGAAGAATCTGTAAACGGTTTTCCATACCAGCTATACTAATTTACATTTTCATCAACAGTTTATACAGATTCATATTTTTTCCACATTTCAACTAGCATTTGTTATTTTTTGCTTTTGCTTTGGTTTGTTTATTTATATGACAAGAGCCATTCTAAATAGGGTGACAGGAATCTCCATGTAGTATTTTTTGTGATTTATTAAGGCTAAAGATATTATTTTTACATATATTGGTTGTCTTGTATTTGTATTCTTTTGAGAAATGTCTGTTCAGATCATTGGTCCAGTTACTGATTAGAATATTTGTTCTTTCTGAAGATTAATTCTCTGTCAGATGAATAGCTGGCAAAGATTTTCCCCCATTCTATAGATTTTCTCTTCCTCTCTTGGTGGTTTACTTTGCTGTGCAGCAGAGTTTTGATTTATTGTAATCCTATTTGTCAATCATTGCTTTTGTTTCCTGAGATAACAGAGTACTAGTCAGGAAATCATTGTCTGTTCCAGTATTTTTAAGTGTTTCCTGTATGTTTTCTTCCAATAGTTTCAAAGTTTTATGTCTTAAATTAAGATTTTGATCCATTTTGAGTTGATTTTTCTTCAGGGTGATTGAAATCTAGTTTCAATCATCTGCATGTGGATATCCAGTTGTCTTAGTACCATTTGTTGAAAAGGCTTTTCTCCAGTATATGATTTTGGGCACTTTATTGAGATCAGCTGTCTGAAGATACATGGGTTTATTTCTGGGTCCTCAATTCATTATATATGTGTGTGTGTGTGTGTGTGTGTGTGTGTGTATGAGAAAGAGAAATTGTAATGATAATTGTATTATCTGTAAATAGGGAGATATATCTTATTTATGTTTATATTCTCTTTTTTAAATATTTATTTTTTTAGTTGTAGTTGGACACAATACCTTTATTTTAATGTGTTAGTGAGGATCGAACCCAGGGCCTCACATGTGCTAGGCAAGTACTCTACTGCTAAGCCATAACTCCAGCCCCTTTATATTCTTTTTTGTTGTATCCATGTATATCTGTTTTTATGTCTATACCTTGTTTTTTAAATTAAAATAGCTCTGTAGTATACTTTATTTATTTGCTTGTTTAGTCATTTGTTTATTTATTTTTTGCATTACAACTCTTAATACACCTTTATATCACAATTTATCATATCTTTGATTGTATATAAGGTATGTTGACACCAAATTCACATCTTCATATTTTGTATACTGATGAGGGTCTCTATAGTATATTTTAAAATAAAGGATTACAATGCCTACATCCTTAGTCCTTTTGCTCAGAATGATTTTGATTATTTGTGGTCTTTGTTCATTCCAGATGAATTTTAGGATTTTTTTTCTATTTCTGTGAAGAACTGTGAAAGATATCATTGGTATTTTGATTGTGATTGCATTGAATCCATAGATCATTTTCAGTACTATGGCTGTCTTAACAATATTAATTCTTCCAATCCATGAACATGGAAGATCTTTACATCTTCTACTCTCTAATGTCTTTCTTCACTACTTTCCAATTTTCACTGTAGCAATCTTTCGCCTCCTTGTTCAAGAAACACTGATTTCTTTCTCAGTGCATTCATTACTGATATATAGAAAAGCTATTGATTTTTGTATATTGATATTGTATCCCTACTACATTGCTGAATTAATTTATCAGTTTTGAGTCCTTTGGTGGAATCTTTATCTGCAAATATGGATAATTCAACTTCCTCCTCTCATATTTATATCACTTTATATATTTTCTTACCTAATTGTTCTGGCTAAAATTTCAAGCAATGTACTGAATGAAAAGGTTGAGAATAGATACTCTATTTCCTGATTTTAGAGGAAATGCTTTCAGTTTTTTCCCCATTCAGAATGATGATGGATATAGGTTTATCATATATAGCTTTTATTATAATAAGGTATCTTCTTTCTTTATCTAATTATTCAGAACTTAATCATGAAGGACTGTTGAATTTTAGCAAGGACCTTTTCTGCATCTATTGAGATGATCATGTGATGTTTATTCTTGATTCTATTTATGTGCTGTATTACATTTATTGATTCCATCATTGCATCCTAGGAATGAAACCAACTTGATCATGATATATGCTCTTTTTAATGTGCTGTTGAATTCCATTTGAAAGTATTTTATTGAGGATATATATCATCTATGTTCATCAGGGACATTAGTCTATAGTTTTTTTGTTGTTGTATCCTCATCAAGTTTTGGTAATAGGGTGATACATTGCAGAATGAGTTTGAAAGGGTTTCTTTCCATTTTAATTCATGGAATAGTTTGAGGAACATTGGTGGTAGTTCTTTAAAAATCTGGTAAAAATTCATCAATGAATCTGTCTGGTTCTTATACTTTTTTGTTGGGAAACTCTTTATTACTGCTTCAATCTCATTGCTTATTATTGATCTATTTAGATTTTTTTATGTCCTATTGGTTCCATTGTGGTAGATCATCTGGGCCCAGAAATTTGTTAATTTCTTCTAGAATTTCCAGTGTATAGGTATGTAGTTCTACTCAATATTGCTAATGATCCTATGAATTTCAGTGATATGTGTCATATTATCCTTTTTCATCTCTTTATTTGTTTGGGTTTTCTTTGTTTTGGGTTTGCTTAGCTAAGTATTTGTCAATTTTGTTTATCTTTTCAAAGAACCACCTTTTAGTTTAATTGATCCTTTCTATCCTTTCTATTCATTTATTTCCTTTTCTGATATTTATGATTTATTTCCTGCTACTGATTTTGGATTTGGTTTGCTCCTGTTTTTCTAATGCCCTGAGAAATATCATTAGATTATTTGTGTTTGCTGTGGTGATTTTTTTAATGTATGTACTCATAGTTTTATAAAATCCCATCTTAGTACTGCTTTCATTATACTTCTGAAATGTTGGTAATTATGCAACACTGGCTGAGTCATAAAGAATTGAGTGTATGTCTTAGTTGTGATTATTGATCCTGAGTATATCTTAGTTTAAGTTTCCTATGTTGTGAAACAGGAATATTTGTTTCTTTGAGAATTTGATAAAAGTAGTCCTGAGTGATTCATTTCAGATTATAATGACAAAAAAAGTTTTTGTTTTTATTTATTTTTAAAGTTTTTGGTACTAGGGATTGAACCTAGGAGTGCTTTACCACTGAGTTACCTTCCCTATTACC
This sequence comes from Callospermophilus lateralis, assembly GCF_048772815.1. Lineage (NCBI taxonomy): Eukaryota > Metazoa > Chordata > Mammalia > Rodentia > Sciuridae > Callospermophilus > Callospermophilus lateralis. The sequence goes on along the minus strand of NW_027513809.1, from coordinate 1,539,424 downwards.
CCTCTTTTTTAAAACAAATTTTTGAGATGATTTTGCTTAGTTGCTGAAACTGGCCTTAAATTTGTGATCCTTTTGTCTCAGCCTCCTGAGTTACTGGGATTCTAGGCATATACCTCCATACCTAGCATATTAGATAAGGTTTTAGAGGGAAAGTAAGAGAAGAAAAACTTGGAAGTGAATATTCAACTGTCTGTACCAAAGATGACTTTCTTCTTTGTTTGAATCCTGCCAAATAGCACAAAACCTGGACATTATGAAGGAAAAAGAAAATAAAGGTTTTTTTAGTTTTTTTCAATGTAGTAAGAAAAAGTGGGAGCAAGTATTTTCTTATGCAATATCTTAGAAGAGTCTTCAAATCTTGTATAAAATAAGTGGTTTTTATCTTGAAATTGCATATAGACACTGTCTTTTTTTTATTAGACTGCAAGTGCTCCTGCAACCCCTCTAATAAATAAGCACCGCCCAACTTTTTCGAGGTCCAATACTATTTCCAAACCATGTTTCAAACATCCTGCCATCGGATGCACCCAAGAAGAGGCGTGCTCCGTTGCCTCCAATGCCAGCATCTCAGAGTGCCCCTCAGGACCTTACAAACATACAGGAGAGGCCAGCTTCTTGTGTGGTGAAATCCACAAGTGTGGAGGAGACAGATAAGGTGGGTAGGTTTGTTTTGTTTTACAGGATGAGACAAGGTTACGTAACTTAGACCCCCAAGAAAGTTAGTAACAGTTATTAATATGTAATAACATGAATAAATACTTAACTAAAATTGGTACTGGGAAAAGATTATATGTAGTTTGATGCAATGAAGAGTAAGTTGCTATTTTAAGGAGCTTTTTTTTTCAAGCAAGTAGCTGGTCTATAAACATTAAGTCTTACATAATGCATACATTAAAGATGATTTTTAAACAATAGTCTTTGTGCTAATTCATGGGCTTCTAATTTGTATGTCTTCTTTACCTAATTTTGAGATTCTGCAGAGGAAATACTGGTGTCTACCTAAAATCAATACTCTATTTTTTAAAATGAGCCTTTTAATAGAACATATTGTGATTACCTTTATGTGTTCTTATGTTCAAAGCATTGTTCTATGTGTACCTTTTCCTTTAAGTTTTATTTTTATTTGTCTTCTTCTTTATTGTCTTATTTTTACTCCCCTATTATTATTGGTTCCCTTTAATCCTAAATTTGGGAATCTATTAGCAAACAGGTTTTTATGACTAAGCAATCTGTACATTCTTGCTTTATTCATGTGGAGGGTAGGTGATTTTCAAGTAAATGTGATTGAACATAAGATGATGTATTATGTTGCTTGTAACCACACAATGATTTAAATGACTTTGAGAGCAATTTTTATTTTGAAGTATTCAAGACAACAGGTGGTCTTCTCATATCTGGTTGAAGGATTTTATTTCCTCCTCAGAAGTTTAGTAAATTCTAGCCTCAAGAAATGAACTCTTCCCATCACCTAATATACATTTGGGTACTTTCTTAATTTAAAAAAAAACCAGCAACTTGATTATAGCTTTTTGTAAACTATCATGTGTGTCTTTAGAACATAGCAATTTGAATAGAAACACATCTTTAAAGAAATGCTTAATGAAGTTGTTACTTAGAAAATCAACTCTCTTATTTCTATTAAGATGTCTAATTTAATGTGTGTGGTATAAAATCTCATAAATCAGGGATTTTTTTTCTGTGATGGAGTCATTTTTCTGACAAAGTTTTCTAGGGTTACTGCTTGGTAGTTGAGTGAAGCTTTGCAAAAAAGGTGATTGTTGAGTTTAGTCTTAAAATGAGTGTGGGAGTCCATCAGTCAGGTGGAGCACCCTGTCCAGAGATTCAGTTCCTGAATACAATAGCTTGCCTGGGTGTGTGCAAGGATCAGTTTGACCCAGCAAGGAAATCTAGAACCAAGTCAGGGTCAGAGACTTCATTTTGTGCTTGTTGCTCCTTTGCATTTCTTCATAGCAAAAGCATTTTCAGGATTTTTTTATACTTGTATTTACCCTAAAATCATCCTAAGTGTGTAAGTTATTATATTCTCAAGTAGTTACCAAAGCATCTTTTTCTGTATATAGAAATCATCATAGCCCCTGCTTATAAATCTTTCTTCTGGATTTCCTCGTTCAATCCATTTCATTGAAGTTCCTTTGTACTTGGATCCCCAGGAGGTCTAGGTTGTCTCTTAAAATTCTGGACTGTGCTACCAGTGACCTCACTGAAATCTATTTCTTTTGATCCTCACCCTCTGCTCTATGACAACTTGGTGCCCTGTGTTAAGTAATCTTTTTTTAGTATGTTGCCTTTGGCAAACTACACATCTTTATACAATTTTTAATTATTTTTTCTTTTGATCTGGACAGTTCTTTGATGTATTGTTCAGCAGAACCCAGAATTATTTGTTTTTCCCTAGAGAAGCTGAAGAGCCATTTTTTATTTATTACAAAAGTGCATGTATGCACACACGTGAATTCTTGGTTGCCTGGGCATCTTGGTGCCTTTTCCTTACATTCCTGGTCATATTTGATGTGAATAGTCACCCTTTGGTCCTGATTTCTTTATCTTCTGTTGCATCTCACTGTGTACCTCTGTACCTTGCACAGATCCAGGAAGAGTCAGTTTTTGTTGTTGTTTTTTTTTTTTTTAGATGGGGATTGAACCAATGATGCTTTATCACTGAGCAACATCAAAAGCCCTTTTATTTTTAATTTTGAGACAGAGTCTCGCTAAGTTGTTGAGGCTGTCTTTGGACTTGCAGTCTTCCTGCCTGAGTCCCTGGGATTACAGGTGTATACCATGGTACCCTGCTAGGAACCAACTTCTTATACTTTAACCCCATCCTATTTTTATTTTCCTTGCTGTCACTCTTTCACCCATTGTCTGATTTGGAAATACCTGAATTCATGATTCACTATGTTCACTCTACTCTTTAAGAGGCAGCACATCTGTTCTTTTGTTAAATCCATGGGCTGATAATTTTCACTATGTGATTTTAATAGTGTCCCCCTATGTCCAGGTCTTAAATAAATGAAGTCATATTTAAAGCTAGTGTTTTGTGGATGTACTTATGGGTGTAGGGATGAGAGCATCTTAATGTTAAGTTAGACCCAAATCCACTGGTGGGTATACCAATGATGAGTCCACAGAGAGGGCACTTAAGGTGAAGACAAAGCAAAGGTGATGTCATGCTGCTGAATGCAGCTAAGGAGCACCAGCAGCCAGCAGAAGCCATGGGATCATGGCCTTTCCAACACCTTGATTTCCTTGATTTCGGATTTCTGGCCTTATAAACCATGAAAGAAGAACTTTGGGTTGATCTAAGCTACTCAGTCATGGTAATTTGTTATAGCAGTTATAGGAAGCCAATATATCAGTAACTCCAGTTGTAACTCCAATCCTGGTATTCTTCTGGTTGTACCTTGACCTCACTGTTATTTAGTGACTCATTACACCTATAAATCAACATATTTAAAACCAAAATTATTTTTCCCTCCTAGACTGAAAAGCTAAAGATCATTTTTTACTTTTTTCCTTATTCTTTCACATCTACTTAGAAACCAATTCTTCTCACAGTCACCCTTCATAATGTCTTACATTTCCTTTGCTGAAGTCATTTCTAGGAAAATCCAGGCAGAGTAAGGTGAGAAATAGTATTGAACTTATCCTCAGGATGCTCTAAATGGAGCAAGCTGCCACATTTCTATTTGTTAATTATCATTTCCCAGTTCAGAAACGTCAGTTTGCTGTGATTGATTTTCTGGGTCTCAAGTTTCTTTACAGACTGATCATAACTTTTAAACTTTTAATCCTCGTCATTTTCAGGATGCTTTTAACTCTGACCACAAGATTTGACTTATTGTCTCTCGTGTGAAATCCTGCTTCCTTTCCTTTCATAATTGAATGGCCCGATTGCACTTACAAAAGTGCATGTATGCACACACATGAATTCTTGGTTGCCTAGGCATCTCAGTGCCTTTTCCTTACATTCATCCCTACTATCCCATTCGGTAGATCCTATTTTTTTTTAACTTAATGAAGAATTTTTTTTTTCAGATTTTTGCATAGAATATTTTTTACTTTCTCTTAACATGTCTCCCTTGTGCCTTTTTATTTTTTATGTATATGTTTAGGTAGTATGTTCATATATTACATAACGCTAAAGATAAAAAGGGGAATACAATGAAAATCATCCTTTTCTGCTTTGTCCTCAACTAAATTCTTCTGCCCAAGGGCAACCAATATTGACAGTTCAAGTCCCTTTCAAGAGCTAATGAATGTATGCACATTCAAGTCAATACTCATACTACCTATTGTTCTTTTCCCATGGTCATGTGCTACCTATACCATGTTATTCCTCACTTTTGGTACTTAATGATTCATTTTAGATATCCTTATTAGAACATAAAGGGCTTCCCTTTTTTAAAGATTGAAAAATATTACATTGATGGATATAACAGGATTTACTTACCCTGTCATCTAAAGATAAATATTAGGGTTAAATTATTATTGTTTAAAGCTTAAAGCTCTGTTAAATTTTCCTTTTGTCCTCTTCCAGCTATAGTGCAGGAATTGTATTCTCCAGCAAAATCCTATAACACTGTAGGTATTCAAGAGAATTGGTGGTATAGTACAGAGAATTGACAAACATTAATAAGTAGAGCTTCCACATATCCAAGTATATTATATACAATGGAGGTGATTGATTCCACTGATATGTTGATAAAAGGTTTCCCACTAGATGTGACCCTTGTACAGAGTATTGTGGGACATAAGTCAACAACTATAAAGAAGAGGTAGGGTCAGAGTTTCAGAAAGATATTAAAGATTGTCACAAAGTTGCCAATGCACAAACCTGCTAGGTTCATTCAGGAAACTGCACATGTTTTAGTTAAACTAGAGCCAAAAATAAATATGGGGAAGTAGCAAGAAAAGCACTGAAGGGCATTTATATCTAGCTAGATATTTGAATTTTATACCAAAATATATGAAGACTTAGGACAGTAATATATTTGCATGTTACAAATATCTTTGTAGGAATAGTTTGAAGGTTATATTGGAAGAGAGATCATACCAAAGGAAAGTTAGGAGAAAATTTTATGATTCAGGGTGACACTGAAAAATATTGGAGCTAATGTATTTTTAATGAAATGTTAAGATGGGCCATTAATACATGTTTCAGAAAGAGGGAATGTTCAGGACTTACTTTGATTGGATTTGTGGAGTCAGAATAAGGAGGCATATTAGATATTTTCTGGCTTCTGAATTTGATGAATTTTGAATAGTAATACTATCTACTGTGATAAGGGATCAAAGAAGTGGAGATACTGGAAGGTCGGGAGGGAAAGGGTGAGAAGATTATACATTTACTTGTGGAAATGTTCAATGAAGTGTACTTTGGACAATAGCTAAACTGTAGAACCAACCTACACACCCTTCAGTAGATAAATGGATAAAGAAACTGTGGTATATATACACAATGGAATATTACTTAGTATTAAAAGAGAATAAAATTATGGCTTTTTTCAGATAAATGGAGGGAGTTGAAGAATATCATCCTTACTGAAATAAACCAATCCCTCCAAAACAAAGGCCAAATGTTTTCTCTGATACATGGATGCTGATCCATAATGGAGTGGGGGCAAGGAAAGAATGGAGGAACTTTGGATTGGGCAGAGCAGAGTGAGGGGGAAAAAAAGGGAGAATGGTGGTAGGAAAGATGGTGGAATGAAATGAACATCATTACCCAAGGTAAGGTATGACTGCACATATGGTTCAACTCTACATGGTGTACAACCAGGGAAATGAAAAGTTGTGCTCCATTTGTATACAATGAATCAAAAGCATTATGCTTTCATGTATAACTAATTAGAACAAATAAAAATGTACTTTGGAACATTGAAATGAAAATTCAGCAAGTGGTTTGTTATCTATTTCTAGATCTCATTGAAAATGAGGGTGCTGGGTAAATGTAAATATGTATATAATCAGAAAGTTACTGGGTGTTGTCAGGTTGGCCTTGGAGAAATTTATTCTGATGCATCACAGCATTAACATTTAATGATGACTAGAGTAAAATAGAATATCATGATACAAATAGAATATCAGCAGGACAGAAGGGGACGTCTACTAAATGTGCATATGTATAAACGTCTTTAAAGCTTTTTGACTTTTATTAGTATTCTTCAGAGAAACAATCAATAGGATATTATCTATCTATATGTCAATCTATCATCTATCTATCAATTGTTTACAATGTTATGAGTCTAAGAAGTATCACATTCTTCCATTTGCAAGTTGGAGAAACAGGATCATGTTAATGGGTCCAAGTCTGAAGGGCTGAGAAAGTCAGGGAGGGATGGATTAGTGGTATAAAACTTGGTCTGAATTTGAAAGTTTGAGAACCAGGAGCACCAATATCCCATACAGAAGAAAGTATGGATGGTCTTGGCTCAAGCAGAAAGAGGATTCATTCTTGCTCTGCCTTTTCCTTCTATTCAGTTCCTCATTAGATTGGAGAGTGAGTGCACATACTGTGAAAACAGATTTTCTTTAGCCTGCCAGCCTAAATGCTAACCTCTTCTGAAATACCCACACAGATATATACAGAAACAATGTTTTTCCTGGTATCTGGGTCCCTCAGTATAGTCAAGCTAACACACAGAGTGAACTATCAAAAAATCGCTTTGCCTGATGCTGTTTAGAATGACAAAAAGATTTTGAGACTTTAATAACACAATGATAATGAGCAATGTAAGGCTATTTTCTTAGAATGTATTATTAACATTTATAGAAGCTTAATAATGTGATAACAGAAGTGAATTTTCCACTCAGGAAAGTATTCACATGATGATTTGTATCTATTAGAGTTCTTGAATTATTGGTTTGGAGAATGCAATTCTTTTCCATATTTTCCAGAAAGAGTCCATATTCTTATGAGATAGGTAGCAGCATATATTTGTGATCTTGTTTAAGGGCCATGTTAACCCTTTTTCTCTCTGTTATAATGTACTCAGGAAGGACTTGAGATATTTGGATGTTACTCAGAATATCATGTTGGGACCAGATTAAAAGAAGCAACAAGTATATTGGTGCATATTAAATTATATAGAGTAGTGAGTCTCACTGTGGCATAATCATAAATGCACATAAGAATTTTATCAATTTTACTGCAAAATAATTTCCCTTACTCTCACTACCCCTTTCCCCTGACATCTTCTTCTACCCTAAAGATTGTCCTTGATTCTACTTATGTTAGGTACTACATTTATTGATTTACATGTTGAGCCATTCTTAAATCCCTGAAATGAAAGCAGCTTGATCATTGTGTGTGATCTTTGTAATGTATGAATTTGGTTTACAAGTATTTTGTTAAGAATTTGGTTTTCAAGTGTTTTATTAAGAATTTTTGCATCTCTGTTCATCAAAATATTGGTCTGTGACTTTCTTTATTTGGCATGTCCTTATCTGGTTTTAGAATTTGTAAAATGAATTTGTAAGTGGTAGAATGCATTTGGAAGTGTTCTTTCCCTTTATATTTTATGGAAGAATTTGAGGAGCATTGGTTTTAGTTCTTTTTAATTTTTTCTTAATTCAGCTGTGAATCTTCCTTATCCTGGGATCTCTTTTGTGAGACTTTTTATTATTGCTTCATACTCATTATTTTTTATTGGTTTGTTTAGGATTTCTGTATCCTCTTGGTTAAATTTCGGAAGGTCATTTTGTTTAGAAATTTATGCATTTCTTCTAGAACTTTCAAGTTATTAGAATATAAGTTTTCAAAATAATCCCTAATAATTCTATGAAATGTATTAGTATATATTATAATATTCCCTTTTCCATCTTTAATTTTATTAATTTGGGTCTTTTGTCTCTTTCTTTGGTTATTTGGCTAAGGGTTTAGCAGTCTTGACTATCTTTCCAAATAACAAACTCTTTGTTTCATTGATCCTTTTATTGTCTAATTTAAGCTCTGCTTTTTTTTAAATTTCTTCAACAGGTTTTGGAATTGGGTGTGTATACTCTTGTTTTTGTAAGATCTTGAGATGCATCGTTAGGCTATTTTAAATGTAGGCATTCATAGCTATAAACTTCCTTATTGAACTGCCTTAACTATATCCCTCAGACTCTGGTATATTAATTTTCTATTCTCATTCGTTTCTAAGAATTTTAGAATATCCTCTATGAATTATTTGATGGCTCACTCTTTGTGCCAAAGTATATTGTTCAATCTCCAAGTGTTTACGTAGTTTCTGTTTTTTTCTCATGCTGTTGATTTCTAATTGTGTTTCATTATGATCTGATTAGATGAAAAGATTATTTCAAACTTGTTTGTATTTGCTAGGACTTGCTTTGCGGCCTAATAATCTATTTTGGAGAAAGTTCCATGAGTACCTTAAAAAGAAGTATATTCAGCTGTTGTTGGATAAAACATTCTTTAGATTTCAATTAAGTCCATTGGATTTAAGGTATTATTTAATTATGTAATATTGTTGATTTTTTTGTATGGATGACCTATATTTGTATACTAAAATCACCCAGTATTATTGTATTGAAGACTCTTTGTCACTTTTTGGCAGTAGTGTTTGTTGTAGGAAGTTAGGTATACCAATGTTCGAGTTGCAAATATTTATAGTCATTACATCTTCTTGTTAGATTGTTCCCTTTCCCTAAGTGTAGTAATATTCTTTGTCTCTTGTGACTAATTTTTGCTTGGAGTCTACTTTGTAAATTATGAGAATAGTTATTTCTGTTTGCTTTTATATTCCCTTTGCATGGGAAATCAGTTTCTGTTCTTTCATTTGTAGTTTGTAAAGGTATTTGCCAATGAAGTGCATTCCCTGCAGAGAATAGGCAGTTGGGTCTTGTTTTTAAATACAATATGTCAGTGTCCGGTTTTTAATTGGATTATGAAGACTATTTGCATTCAGTGTTGTTACAGAGAGGTGTATATTACTTCCTGGCATTTAATTTTATTTTTAAAGGTTTGATTTTTTCCTAATTCACATTTGCTTATCTGCTAATGAGATTTATTCTTTCTCAAGCTCTCTTGGTTATTTTTTTTCCCCTTTGTTTCTGTGTAGGATTCCTTTAGTATCCTCTGCTGGCTTACTGATAATGACTTCCATCAGTTCATGCTTTTCTTGGAAGGTTTTTATTTCTTATTTGATTTTGAAGATAGTGTTGCTGGGTACAGTCATCTTGGTTGTCAGTTATTTTCTTTCAGGTCTGGAAATACAGCATTCAAAGTTCTCCTGGTCTTTAGAATTTCTTCTAAGTAATCTTCTGTTATTCTAATGGGTTTGCCTTATATGTGAATTTCCTTGCAGGTTTAAAATCATTTTTTTGTTTTAATTTATTGCATTTTAATAATATGTCATTTGTAAAACAGTTCTTTTCTGTTTCTTTGGTGTTCTAAGTAACTCCAGTGTCTGCGTATCCTTATCATTCCCAAGAGTAGATAAATTTTTTGCTATTACTGAATAAATGTTCTATTCCATTAGCCTGTATCTTCACTTCTTTCTCATGACCTATATGTCTTAAATTGGATCTTTTAATGTACCAAATATCTTAATATTCTTTCATAACTTCTTATTTCTTTTGTCTTTATTGTTTAAATTTTCAAGCTATCTGTCTTGTCCTTGTGTCCTGATATTCTTTCTTCTTCTTGATCTAGCCTATTGGTAAGATTCTCTACTGAATTTTTTATTGACTTAATTAAGTTTTATTTCCAAGAATTCTGTTTGGTTTTTCAGAATCTCTACTTCTTTATTGAAATGCTCTTTCACATCCTGTGTTTTCTTCTTCAGGCCATTCTTTACATCTCCTAATTCGTTAATCATGCTAACACTTACTTAGTTATTGTAATTAATTGTCAAATATATCACCCACTTTTATGTCTATGTGTTGAGGGCCACAGACAAGTCAAGATGGCGCCTGGCACTTTGCTAGGAAGAGTGGTTTGAGAAGTAAGGACAGTGAGTCATTAAGATGATGGAGATTCCTTAATGACTGACTGCTGTATCTAGATGATGTTAATTAAATTAAGCTGTGTGTAATTATTAAGATGATGAGGATTCCTTAATGACTAATTGATGTATCTAGGTGATGTTAATTGAAACAAGCTGTGTACAATGAGTTAGGTATAAATACCTCTGCTGACCTACAATAAAGCCGCTCCTGCTGTATCAACCTTCACAAGTTGGTTGTCATCCCCTGGTTATTTTGTCCAGCCATATTGCAGCATCTATGGATTTTATTTTTGGGGAGTTATGATTTTTGGGGGGTTATTTTATTATCTTAACTTCTGATTTTCCCTATATTAATATTTGCACGTTTGTAGGGATTGATAACACTTCCATTTTTATATGAGGGTCTTTATTGAGACAATGTGTGCTAGGATGGAGGTATATCTCAGCATTGAAGCACCCACTCAACATGTGCAAAGTACTCAGCACTGCTCTGAGGGCATCTATTAACCACCAGGAACAGCAACAGCTTAAAATCAAACCATATGCTAATGTTTAATCAAAACTTATTTAAAATGTTCTCTTACAGGCCCACTAACCAAAGAAAAGTAAAAGGAGCTATAATAATATAGACAAGGCTGCAAATTAAACAATAAACAATTTTTAAAAGTTAATTTTGAACTATATAGAACGTAAAAAGAAAAGTGAAAGAAAAATCCAGAGGAGAAAATGGAGTTGAAGGAATGAGAATAAATGAGAAGAGTAAGAAAGAACAAATAGAAGGTGCAAGTATGAAAATAAAAATGTAGACTAAAGAATAGATCCAAACTAATGAATTTAGAAGGGGAGGAAGAGGAGAGAAGAAAGAAGAAGAAAAATGAGAACAAAAGAAAGACAAAATAGTAGGGGAGAGTATAGACAGAATATAATATAATATAGTATAAATATAATGAATTAATAAATAAATACATAAAATTGCATAAAAGTATGTAATAACAAATACTGGGAGGAATGAAATCAAGCCATGGGAAAGCAATACAAGTTTTTTTTTTTTTTTAAACATTAAAAAAAAAAAAAACTAAAAATTCCTTCCTGCAGAAGTATTTCAAGTGCAGAGAATCTTTCCTGTGACTTCCCGATTTGGAATCTGCCAGGAATTGAGGGCATGGCAAGTGTTCAAGCCTTGGCAGTATGTCCTCTGAATAACTCTGGGCCTGGAGGCAGTGACTGAATCAACCAGTTTCTGTGGGACACTGTATATTTTCCCACATCTAGATCAGCATCCTTCAAAAAACAACTCATGCTCCAGACACTTCATATCCACACACTTCACCCCACCCAGCTCTCTCTCTGGTGCAATCCTGATAACCCCAGAAACTTCCATGTGGATCCAGGTGCCTCAAACTGCCAGTTTTAAAAGGAAGCATCCTCCACCTCCTCTGCTCCTTAGATCAGTGTTCTGGCAGTACACACCTCTCCTGTTGCCTAGAACACAATGGATCCTAGCCATAGTCTCTTTCCTGGACCCCGACTGAATCTCTAGCTGGATCCCTGCCAATCCAGTTAAAGAGAAAAACAGAAAAAAAATATGCAGGAAAACTGCTGTACTAGGGGGTGGATCCTCTGAGTGCTTCTGGGGTTGGAAAGGCTGCCCAGCCCTCCAGCATCTTGTTGGGGCGCGTGGCTGCGGGTTCCAAGCTTTCCACCAGCCTGAACCATAGCACTCTGGGCAACCATACCTTCCTGAATTTGTGTGCAGCTAGACTCACTCCTTCACTGAACTAGAACCACCAGTTCTATATGAGAATGCCCTCTGCTTGGCAAACTGACAGAATAGGTCTCCCCTTGCCCAGAGTTTTCAGCAGGTCTGTGTCACAGACTCATTTTAAACCCAGATTAATTTAGAGTGGACACCCGCCAACCCAGTAGTAAAGAATGGCCATCGTTTGCTGCACCTTGGACTTTCAGTAAATGCTGGGGTTTGTGATCTTCTAAGTATTATGCCTAGAAAATGAGGACATAATAATAAATCATGTATTAAGTATTTCAACTAGTTTTTTTTTCTCCAAGAAATCTTCATTTTTAGCTCAATCATTCTTACCATGATATAAATTCTAAGAATGCGCTTTAAATACAGGAAAAAATAGACATTAAATTTTTTTAACCCACAACTCACTACTAAAAAAAGATGTTTCAAACACTTAAATTTATGTATATTATCAATTTTAAAAGATGATTTTCTTGGTATTAAGAGAAATATAGATAAGTGTCTGCATTTGCTTCTCGCATAAGTGCTCTTCCATTTAGGAACATAGATGCAGAAGTATACCTTTAGCATGATTTACATTAAAGAAAACTCCACCTTTTTCTTTTAACATTCAAAATTTTAAGAAAGGCAATATTATTTTCAATTGTGGTCTATAAGATCAATTCTGGAATATTTGTTGACCTTAGATGCTGAATTTATATGCTTTGCCTTCCCTCCAATAAAATGTATTTGTGAAAATACAGGCATTAATGTCTCTAAATGTTCACATGTGGAAGTAATTGAAGACTCATGTTTCTTCCCAACCACAAATTTAATGAGCTTGGCTATCTTATTTTCTAAATCATTTTAGAATGTGGCCACATAGATGGTCATTTTCAAAGGATGTGGAAAAATCAGGCACTTACCTACATAATTCAATCCAAAATCCATCAAATAATGAGAATGAATATTCTATAACCTGAATTACATGGATAATACATTTGTTTTCCCTTTGTCAAGGGTAGTATCAGTAGGTGGAAATACACGAAGACCATGCCTGTTTTCAGAAAGTCCTGTTTATTCGTTAGAATTGGGCTTATGTTTTTTATGATCTATCCTTGTAAGAGTGCATTTCGTGGCTAAAATAATTAAAATAACTAAGAGGACTAGGTTCTGTTTGATTTTGTGATTTAAATAAACCAAATATTTGTCAGTCCAATTAATATGGTTATTCTGATCAAATTAGCTAGAGAGAAATTATCTACCACCCTTTGATCTTCATAAATATATCGCTAGTTAAGTGTATGTAGACTTTCAGTTATATGCTTATGTTACAGTCATAGAGATAGTCACTTTGGGCTGGAAATTTCAAACAAATTATTTTTTAGCAGCCAAGGAAAGCACATTTGTGTTTGTTGTGTGAGAATCCATATGATTCAATGGATTATTGTCTTTTATTGTTTACTCAAAATTGCTTTCAAAACTTGGTAATTTTGCATAATTGATACATCAGGTGTACATATTTGAAGGGAGTATCATATCAAGGTCAGTGACAAAAGCTGTGACTGATGCAATTGTTTCTGAATAAGCACTGAGAAAATTAAAATTAGAAGGTATATAGTTCTAATTATGGATAACAGGTGATAGCATAATGGTTGACTTATGGCACAGTAATGATTATTTTTCTCATCATTTGTTGTAAATACACAGAGTACGATATGGAAATGCAATATTGAAATATATAATGCCTTTGAAAATCCTCAGGAAATTAATTAAAAAATACTAGGTGAAGCACAAAACTCCTTACTGTAGCATATGGTTAAAAGACTAACCAAATGTATTTATTTTTGATAAATATGTCTAGTACTGTCTCACACACTTGAGGCATTGGAGATTTGAACTATGTTTTATAGTTTACAAAGAAAGTGAATAGCACAAACTCAGGGACCTTATCCTTTTGGTCATTGTTACATCAGCAGCATCAAATAGCATGCCTGGCATATAGTAGATGTTCACTTAATTTGTTAAATGAGTGTGAGGGGAAGCTGAGGGGGTTTCTACATATATATCTTCCAATATTTTTGGAAGTCCTTTTTTAGCTTCTCTTCTTATACGTTTGAAAGAGGGAGGAGTTGAAATGAGAAGAAACATCAAATAGAAATAAAAATATTTTAAATATTATCCTACTTTGGTGAGACAAGCATTGAAATTCCTTGCTATATCTTTGACTTGTAAAATGCAAAATTAGTAGTGAGTTAGGCACTGGAAGTAGTTTTTAGCAATTTAATAATATATATACTATGGTCAAAGTCAAACTTGGAAAATTTGGAAGTTTAAGAGGATATGTCTGAAGTCCACTTCAGAATAGTGCCTACCTCCTTCTCTTTCATGCTAGATATGCAGTGCATGTTCCCCTGCAGTAGGTCAAAGTATCTATCCTGTAATGCTAGCCAGATCTAGTCTGCTACCCCCAATATATCCTTTCCTCCATAACTTGACAACTCATGAAGATGATATTATTATTCAATAAACCTACAGCATTTCACAAAACATGGAAAGGAATTTAACTTTTGAGGTTATGATTTGGGGCTGCTATGTGATGACAGAGAGAGCTTTATATATTCCAGAAATTTTAATTAGTTTTGTATTACTGAATAACAGGAGTTAGAAGTATATAGGGGAAAAAATAAAATATTTTTAATAATCCTCATTAAGATACCTAATGGTGACTTCTAAGTTTCCACCATGGGGTTGGGGGGGAAGAAGGGATGAGATAAGAAATTTTACCAAAAATAAATTTGGAAACACTCATAATGATAATATAACAACAACAAAAAAATAAATTTTTCAGGGATGAGAAATGGGAGGGAAAGGGAGAGAGAAGGGAAATTGCATGGAAATGGAAGGAGACCCTCATCGTTATACAAAATTACATATAAGAGGAAGTGAGGGCAAAGGGAAAAAAACAACAAGGGGGAGAAATGAATTACAGTAGAGGGGGCAGAGAGAGAAGGTGGAAGGGGAGGGGACAGGAGGGGGGATAGTAGAGGATAGGAAAGGCAACAGAACACAACAGACACTAGTATGGCAATATGTAAAAAAGTGGATATGTAACCGATGTGATTCTGCAATCTGTTTATGAGGTAAAAATGGGAGTTCATAACCCACCTGAATCAAATGTATGAAATATGATATGTCAAGAGCTATGTAATGTTTTGAACAACTAATAATAAAAATTTTTTTAAAAATTCCAAAGTTCAAAAAGGGGGGTTGTGGTCATAATATCATTTACTGAAACCAAGATAAAGAGAATAAAGGGTCTTGGTGGTAACGCATCTTGGGTTGATTTCACCAGAAGAATCTAAGTGAAGATTTGAGAGCAAATGTTTTATTGAGGAAATATTCCCAGCAGAGCCTGATAAGACAGTGAGAGAACCAGGTAAGGAATGAGAAAACAAACAAACAAACAAATAAAAAAAATAAAACCAGCAAGGAGGCAATCTCAGGGAAAGTTCCAGAAAGGAATTTCTGGAATATTAAATCTTAAGGCAGGGCAATTCAGTTAGGTCCTTATATACCTTTGCTTACAGTCGTGGTGAACAGCTGTGCAGGTAGTGTGGGTGGTAATCTTGAGGGCAGGTTTAACTCTTTTAACATGTAGGCAGAGTACTTCAACGCTCCACAAAGCTCTAAGAAGAGCCACAGATGTTGGTCATTGAAAGCCCACGTTTGTGGGGCTGTGGGCAGAGACTTAAAATGACCATTGGTAAGAAGAACTCAGAGGAGATGTGATATGGGCAGAGGACAACCAGGAGACAATGCTGTTTCCACAGCGAAGAAGGGAGGAGCTGAAATGAAGACTGTCACTCAAACATCAACTGCTTTGGGAGTTGGAGGAAGGTAAACAGAACGTTTTTCCTATTAGATTTAGCAATTCAGGTGGATTCTTGATGTTAAATGGAGGTAGATTTGACAGTTGGGCAGGAACAGAAATCCAATGACTGTTGGTTTCAGAGTGAAGGAGAGATGATACGCAATTCTTTCAAATATCCTCGTTATGCCAGGGAAGCTAGATATTTGTCTGTAGCCATTTAGATGGGAGAGGCTCTCAGCATTAGTAGAAGGAGCCAAGATAGAGGGTAGAACCAAAAACGCAAAATGAAAGACTGAGGACTAAAAAATAAGGAAGGCAGCAGATACAGAAGGCTGGTTTGTCCAGAACATATGAAGCATGGGATACAGAACAATGAGAGAGAGAGAGAGAGAGAGAGAGAGAGAGAGAGAGAGAGAGAGAGAGAGAGAGAGAGAGAGAGAGATATCTTGGAGAGAAAATGGCTCCCTCCTGAGATAGGAGGGGGGGAAAAAGAAAGGAAGGAAAAACAAAAAGATAGGAATGTAAGTAGGTTTGTCTGCAGCTGTGCAAAAAGAAATGGAGTTATTATCTGATACTGTTTGTGAAGCAGGAAGTAAAACTTCTGCCAGGAGCACAAACTGAGTTATATTTGAAATCAAATATAATCATTATTATGTTGAGAGATTGGAACAGATATTTTTAAAATTGACATTAGAATCTTGAGGAATTCTAATTAAAATTTTTGAAATCAAATTGACTTGGTAGAACATCAGTATTTTCTCAAAATTAGCTGTGCTCCCAATACTACTTTCTAGTTTTGTGAGAACTGCTGTGTTGAACTTCATTCAACATCTTAGAACCTCTCTTTGAACCCAGTTAAATCATAAGAAAGCTCACCTGGAAAAATCTGGGAGCATATAATTTGTGGAGTGTCTGTCAGCTGCTTTTCTTTTACTATTTTAGTTTTGAGGCAATAATAATCACTTATTCTTAGCTGCTTTTTGTATTTCCAAATTGTTTTTGAATGTGTTATCTCCATTTGGTCTTGTGATGGATGGCCAGGTGGGCTTAGTCAGGGACTGGAATGAAAATAACAAAAGCAAATGGTAAGCAAATGAGAGAATTGAAACCAATTCTTTGAATTTTTTTAAAGAATAGGATGCATTTGGAGAAGTGAGTAATCATCCTGATGAATCTTAAGTTTAAGGTTAGGGAAACAAAATATAATCAGAAACAGAATGGAAGAGATTATACCCATGGACTGGAAAGTACCTTAGGATTTCCAAAAGTGCATGGTCAATTATGATGATGCTAATGGATAAACAGTGGTAGGTACTCAATCATACTTGGGGAAGATATGAATTTGTGAATGAAAGAAAAAACAGCCTAAAGTGTGATTTTTTTTTTTTTCCTTCTTGAAGTTAGAGAACTGTTTTTAGTTCCTTTATAGAAGCCATAGAAATCTTATTTTTCTAATGCTTTGGCCAGTTTTTTTTTTTTCATTAAATCAGAAATTGTTTCAAGGGATAATTATTGAGGAAAATAAAAATTTCAAATTGAAATCAAGCTAGTGCATTGAACCACAGAAGTAATAAACTGTATTATCAGGAATTTGTAATGCAGCACTAATGAAGGATCCTGGGCTGCATCCACAGCGCCTGGGTTGTTTGGACCCCTGATGTCTTACTCTTGCCAGTCTCACTGGTTATAAAAAGAATTAGACTGCACTTTTTAGAGCAAGGCAGAACCTACCTTTTCTATCCTCCCACAATTTCACAGTTATAGAATCTGTGTGCAATGAGATTGTTTTCCCCCAGGCTGTTAAGCTAATTAATGTCAGAGGTTGAATTCAAACCCAGATCTACTGATGACTGGTTCTCCCCAATACTTCCTCCTAAGATTTTATTCTTGCAATATAAAACATATACATTTTTTCCTTCTCTGTTTTATCTAAACCTGTTTGAACTTAATAGAGCAAAAAAAGGGATTAAAGGAAAACTTTGTATTATTGGAAATAGATTCCTTACCATTGAGCAAAACTTGGGATGAAGTTTGACTTACTATTAATTAAGTAAAATCAAATTATTTCATATAATGTAACAACTTAGACCACACTGGAGATTTTGTATGCATATTGTATCTGTGTGCTCTTGCCCTACCCCCGCTTACCTCTGTCTCTCTTCTTCCTGCTTTCTCTACTTTCTCTGTTCCTCTTTTATTCCCTGTTGGGATGCTAGGATGCTAACTTTCTTTCACTTTCTTCTATCCATTTATCATTCTGTTTCCCACTTCAAGCACTACTTTGTACATTCAGTTTTTAATGTGACTTGCCACTAAACTTACATATCCGACCACTTCTTGGTTCATCTATAATTGACAACCCATATCTTGCTGTCCCCCCCCACCCCCGCCATTTGTCACTCCTTCACAAATATTTTTTAAAATTTGTAGGTCGATAACTCTCCTAAAGTTGTGAACCACAGACGAACAGAAGTAGACAAAGTCCCTATTCTCAAAAGATGTGCATATTATACAATTAATCATGCAGAAAACATAAAATCGTGGTATAAGGAACATTATGACTAGGACTAATGTCTTGTTTTGAGAGGAAATGCTTCAAATGGTTCATTTTCAGATAGTATGAGGTAGATTAAATTGTCAGGCAGTCTGTTTTAAGTTCTTAGAGATGCAAACCAACTACTTGAGGCCAGAGGGAACATTCTGGTTATCCTCATGGCAGAAGGCAGGAACTATAAGGAAAACATCAACTTGTCCTGATAAAGAAATGGACAAAGAATCAGAAGATTTGGTGTCTCTGTTTCAGAATTAAAAGTTGAGACAAATCTAGTGGGGTTTCTAGTTACTGTTCTGGATTGGAGTTGGGTGCTTAAAATCATGTAACTATCACTTTTCCACAAATGTAAAATTCTCCAAATTTGTTTTCCTTGATTGATCAAATTAGGACCTTTAAAACAAAAGGCCTAAAAGGGTAAAAGAAGGAAAGGGTAGGGAATATTATATCCTACACTTGAGCCAGTGATGAATAATAGGGGATGTAGTCTTTGGAATAGGAATTAAAAGAACAAAAGAAATCTCCAGCTGCCCAAACCTGAAAAATGACTCTAGAAGATAACATTAATATGAGGAAACATCCAGAGTCTTTCTAAAATAATCTTTGACCCACAGGTTCGGTTTAACTGCTATGAATGTTTTAACCTCAAAGCCCCCAAATGGTAAGATACATACTAAGAAAGCATGGCACAAGAATTGTTGACTTAATTGTGGATTTGGTGCAATTGCTATTTTCAAGAGCACTTTGTAAATTGATGCCTAATCTGAGTTCATTCCTGTAAGAGAAATGTGGTAGTATGCAGCTACGAGCAGGGATCATACTCACTGGAGGGCAGCTGGACGTTGAATACATTTTGTAGGTATTTCTCACAAGCACTACCTCCTTTCTTCAATTAAGATAAAATTTAAGTATTTGTTCTTTTCACAATAGTCACATAAGATGATTATTAACATATTTGTTAGAGAATATGAGGCTCAACTGTTTAGGGAAATTGACTAATTCATAATGGCTTCAGATTCACCTCTTAATTAGCTGTAAAACCCCCTTCCCCAACCCCTACCACAAACAGCTCTAGGCTTTTGTTAGTAAGACCTTTACTATCTTGTTGAAAAGTCTCCTTTGAGAAAAAGCCAGAAGTGTAATACTGTCTCATGTCAATATCTACTATGACTTCTCTTTGTCCCACAAAGATTTTATATTGCCAGATACTCTCATCTGGGTGATCCACTTTTTACAATTTTTCTCAACTCAAACAGCAGTGGACTGTTTCAGCTATGACCGGTGACAGTTGCACAAATTCTGTTGTCCACATTCCATCCTTTTAAACCTGTCTATCCATCTGGAGAATTCTGTTCAAAATTTACCACTGTTCACTAGGATCTATATTCATCTATTAACAAATTTATTGAAATATAACCGATATTTTACAAACAGAATATATTTAAAATGCACAAATTGGTAAGTTTTGACATGTGTACATCTTGAAACTGTCACTATAATTAAGATAATGAAAATATTCATCAATCCAAAGTTTTCCTGTGCTTTCTGTAATCTGTCTCATTGGTTCTAATATCCACACATCCATTCCAGAGACCACTGATCTGCTTTCTATCACTGTGCCGTCTTCATTCTGTATCTACAGATTCACCCATCCTTGAATCAAAAATATTTGGAAATAATTTCCATCTGTGCTGAACACAAACTTTTGTAATTACACTTTAAACAATATGGTATAACAAGTATTTATGTTACATTGGCATTTATTAAGTTTTTAACCTAGAGAAGATTTAAACATTGCAAGAAGATGTGCATAGATTATGTGCAAATACTAGAACATTTTATGTAATGAACATGAACATCTACAGATTTTGGTATCCCCAGGGGTCCTGGAACCAATCCCCAAGGGGTGTCCAGGGAAAACTATATCTTCTAGAATTTTATGTAAGTGAGATTAATCATTGTGTGTGCTTTTTTTTTGGTCTGGTTTTTAAAACACAGTGTAATTACTTTTACATATATCCTCAACTTTGCTTGTTTTAGTAGTTCTTTCCTTTTGATTGCTGAATGCCTTTCCAGTATATGAACATATCACCATTAGTTGATTTGTTTACCCCTTGGGGCACATCTTAAATATTTCCATCTTTTTTTTGAGTATTGCAAAAACTGCTATAGATAACCATATGAAAATCTTTGTATAAACATGTACTTTCATATTTCTGGGTAAATACCTAGGACTAGAATGTCTATATCACATGGTAGGTATAAATGGACCTATTTAAGAAAGAGAAACTTTTTTCTAAGGCCATATCACTATACATTTACATACCATTTTATGTTTCCAACTGCAGTGGCAGTTTAAAAATTTGAGTTTGTTTCTGCATATATTCACCAACCCTAGATATGGTCGGACTATAATTCTAGCCATTCTAAAATGTCTGTAGAGGCATATCATTGTGGTTTAATTTGCAGATGTTTTGAACATGTTTCAATGTGTTCATTATACATTTCTCTTTCCCTGGGTGAAAGGTCTGTTCAAATATTCATTAATAAATAGACTATGTCTACTTTTAAGCATCCTTACATATTCTAAATTCAAGTATTTATCATGTATACTTGAAAATCTTTTTCTCAATTTGGCTTATCTTTTTATACTCCTAATCTCTTTGGGATAGAAGATCATTTACATTTTGAAGTCCAGTTTATCAGCTCTTTAATTTTATGGATCATGTTTTGGTATCAGAAGTCCAAAATCAAAGCTTTCTTTCTTCCTTTTTTAATGATGTAGGATTTTAAACAATTTTACACTTAGATTTATGACTCATTTTTTAATTGAATATTGTATAGGCTTTTGCATGTGTGCATGTATGAGTGCATGTGTGTGTCTGTTGAAGACTTTCCTTTATCTACAGATTTGTCATTGCACATATGTCAAATATACGTTGTCCAAATCTGTGGCTCTATTTCTGAAACTTGCTCCTTTTCTGCTAATATATTGATGTATTTTTAAGTGAGGACCACACTACCTTCATTAATGTAGCTTTATAGGAAAATTTGGATTGAGTAACATTAGTCCTACAAATTTATATTGTATTTTTTAAACTTAATTTTTATTTTTTGATATTGGGGACTGAACTCGGGGGCACTTAACCACTGAGCCACATTCCCAGCCCTTTTTTTGTATTTTATTTAGTCCTTTCAATGAGTGCCTTAGTACCTAAGATGCTGAGGCTGGCTTTGAACTTGAGATCCTCCTGCCTCAGTCTCCTGAGCTGGTAGGATTACAGGCATGCACTGTCGCGCCTGGCAAATTTATGCTGTTTTTCAAAGTTGTTTTGGTGGTTTCATATCCTTTGTTTCCATATAAACTTTATAATCAGTTTATCAGTCTCTTAAAAAATTCTGTTGTTTGATTAGCATCACATTGAATCTACAGAAGAAGTTGGAACAATTGGCATCTTCACAATATTGAGTCTTCTGACATACGAACAAGATATATACCTGCATTTATTTAGGTGGTCTTTAGTTTTTTGGGGGGCAAGATTTTGAGTGTTCAATGCACATTTCTTATAAATTTTTTATCTGATTTTTTTTTCCTTTTTTACATTTTTATTGTTGATGCTACTGTAAAAGATATCGTTTTTAAATTTCAAACTTGAATTGCAGTTTTATATCTTCCTTTTCAATCTGGATGTTTTCTTCCTTGTCCACTGGTTAGAAATCCCATCACCATATTTAATTGAATTGGGGAAAGTGACATCTTCCACTGTTTCTAATCGTAGAGAAGAAGATGTTTAGAGTTTCATCATAAAGTATATTAGGTTTAGGTTTTGAATAGTGCCTCATGAATTTGAGGATACTTGTATCCTTAGAGTGCTAACACTTGTTTATCATTAATAAAATATGTTTTTGAAATCCTTTCTATTCATCTAAGTGATCATATGGGATATTTCCTTTCGTTTGTTAATATTGGTGAGTTACATTGATATTTTTTTAAAAATGCTTACCCAAATTTAAATTCCTGAAATAAAATCAACTTAGTTATAGTAATTTATATCTCCGTGTGTATGTGTCTATGAGAGACAGAGACGGAAGGAAGGAGAGGGATTTTATTATTGATATTTTATTAAGAATTTTTGCATCTATGTCCATGAGGAATATGTACATCTTTTTTGTAATATCTTTGATTTTTTGGTACCAGAGTAATATAGGTCCCTTAGCATGAATTGGAAAGTGACCTCTCTGCTTTAATTATCTAGTAGATTTATGTAGAATTGGCATCACATCTACTTTAACAATTTCACAGCATAATGAAGCCAACTTGCCTTGAAGTTTTCTGTGAGAGATTCTTAACCATATACCCAGTTTCTTTATTTTTTAAATTTTTATTTATTTTTTATTTTTTTATTGGTTGTTCAAAACATTACAAAGCTCTTGACATATCATATTTCATACATTAGATTCAAGTGGGTTATGGGTTTCTTTAGAGAGAGAAGGCTATGCAGGTTATCTTTTTTTTCTTGAGTGAACTTAACTAATTTTCTAGGTAGAATGTATTAATTTCATCTAAAATATAATTGTATTGCCATATTTACAATAATATTATACTTTATAGTCTATTGTACGCATAGTGATATTATGTCTCTTATTCCTGATATTGGTAATGTTTTTCCTTTTTTCTCCCTGATTTTCTTGGATAGTGTTTGATCAATTTTATTGATCTCAAAGAACCAGTACATGGGTCTTTTAAAAATTGTATTGATTCTTGTACCAGTCTTGTATGCTTTGCTTTAGGCTAATCCAATCTTCATATTTCTACTTAAATGGTATTGTGTCATTGATTTGACTTCATGCTTGCTTATAATTATGTAGATTTCTCTTTTTTTCCTTTTCTCCATTCTTTATATTTCTTTTACTCAGAATTTGGATGTCTTGAACTGACTCTCTAATTTTATCTTTTCACCCTGGTTTCTCTTTTGGTTTTACATTTTTTGAGATATTTTTAACCTTTCCACATTTCTGCAAAAGATTTTTATTTTTGTTGCCATAATTATTGCTGAATTTATGGACTTAAATTTGTATGAAAATGTATCATAGACCACCCATGTATCTTATTTACTGTATAGAAGGTTTGAATATAAATCATTTAAAATATGAAATATTTTATTAAAGTATTTAGTTTAATTTAAAAATTATTGATCTTAATTCATCTTTTCTATAACAGTTTTTTTGTGATAAAGATTATTTAGATAAAAAAGCATTAAATCAATAGCATGAAAAACTTATCATTTCTCCATTTAATAAGCAAATGGATCTCTACTTTTCAACATATTTCATCCCATCCAAAGATAAGTAATAATGCCTTAAAATTGCCTAATACAATTTATAAGTCTAGGTAGAATTTGTGCAAAAGTGTTGATAGTTAGTGGCTTATAATGTAAGTTTATCTTGCTTAATAAAGAATTTGAATCTGCTCTGCAGAATTAAATACAAAGAAACTTTTAAGCTACAAGTAATATAAAAGAGGGTGAAGAAGTCTCTCTATTAGAATCTTAGTATACTTTATTTATATATTGGCCCAGGAGTCGCCAACTTTTAGTTTTTCAAGTTAAGTGACATAACTATCATACAGAGGAAAGATGTGCAGGAGTTCAGAAAAATTGTGAAACACACACTGATTTCATTAGAATTATTTCAGAAGTTATTAGACAAAAAACAGGTTTTTTTGAACTATCAAATTTTACATCAGAACCATAATAAATTTTCTAGAACTTTATTTAGCCTTTTTTTGGCAATTGTACAATGTAAATTAAGTTAGAGAGTTCTGGAGTTCATAAATTGCGGTGAAATTTTTTGGATCATAGTTATGCACTAGAACCATTTTAGAGAGACCTTGAGGAATCTTGTCCCAATTTCCTTACCCATGATATCAATTAATATCTTAAATTGACAAATGCCACAAAGTAGAACTCTTTCTTAATTCTTGATAACTGGTTGTTAAACTTTCACTTGAGCACCATTGATTATAACCTTTAAGAAAATAAGACTTCAGGATCTATTCTCATATTTCTTCTGGGAAGGAAATGCCATTTTGAACAGCATTTTGAAGTAGAAATGGAAATTCACCATATAGACTTAAGGGCATATTAGGTAGAAAACAAAGGAATAACATAATCAAAGGAAGGGAAACGGTATAGTTTCTCACAGAAATTCCAAGTTTTATGTCCAAGTGTTGAACATTTTATAGATAAGAAATGGCCATAGTTGGCCAGTAGGCAAGTCATGGAGTGCTCTGTGTGCCATGTCAAAAAGGTGAATTTTATTGTCTTGTAGTAACAGAATTCTAAGTTCTAAAGCTAGCATAGTAGAATATGATCTGTTAGGAAGGCTCCTCTATAAACAACATGAAGAATTGGAGTGAACTGACAGCAAGAATAATAGGGAGCTTATTGGAGAAGTTCAGGTAATCAATGATAAGGGTATAAACATATAAGAGGGGCTGGGGATGTGGCTCAAGCGGTAGCGCGCTCACCTGGGATATGTGCGATCGGGTTCGAGTCTCAGCACCACATACAAAGATGTTGTGTCCACTGAAAACTTAAAATAAATAAATATTAAAATTCTCTCTCTCTCTCTCTCTCTCTCTCAAAACACATAAGAGTATGTTTTAAATTGCACTAAATTTTCAAAGTATTGTTCTAATGTTACTCAAGTTGATAGGAAAATCTTTAAGGATAAGCTTCTTGTCATATATTTGTATACTTTGTCATTTCTATCAAAGAACTTGGTATATACTATGTGTTCAATATTCTTGCTATTTTTTTAGCCAATCCCCAAAAGCCAAATGCCAAATGTTTTTTCTGATATAAGAGATAATATGTTATATATTATGCTGATTCATAATAGGGTTGGGGTGGGGAGCATGGGAGGATTATATAAATTCTAGATAGGGCAAAGGGGAGGGAGTAGAGTGGGAGAGGGCATGGGGATAAGAAAGGCATTGAAATGAGATATTCATCATCACCCTAAGTATATGTATTAAGACATGAATGGTGTGACTCTACTTTGTGTACAACCAAAGATATTAAAAAATGTGCTCTATATGTATAATATGAATTATAATGCATTCTGTTGTCATATACAACAAATTAGAATAAAAACATATGACAAATAATGTGCCACACTGCTTTAGGGCAGATTGATCAAAATCACAAAGAAGTACTTCCTTTATAAACTTCAGTTTAATCATCATTTACCTGTTCTCCTGTCTCTTGACCTGCATTTAAGGTAGATTATTTCTCCTGGTTTCTTCCTGCCTCCACTCTCATTCCCATAACTTGGTTTTGCATGGTGCTTTGCTGATAGGCTTTGGTTTACTTCATTCAATATTACCCTTCTTTCTTTAGAAAAGTATGTTATTTGGATGATGTCTTTTGGTATTATGCCATATGTATTTGAAATATGTAGTTATATTCTATAATTACCTTGGTTTTATCCTGGTTTATTTTATAATTTTCCCCTATTTTATTTGCTTTGTTTTGCATGTGTGTTATTTCTGTGAAAGAGTCTGAATGATTGCCTTTTCAGTTGAGTTCCTCTTCCTTAATTCAATTTACCTTACTTGCCATCTTTGCATTTATAACATTTGCTCACTAAACTGATGTTGTCAATATTTGATCTCTGTGTAAATTAAGGTGCTAAATAATACAGAAGCTAGGTAGGATAAAGAGACAAACTTATTGGCAAAGGGAAAATTTGTAAGAGCAGACACAATAAAACAAGTCTTTAAGACAGTTGAAGCAAAAAAGTGGAAAAGTTATGAAGAATTTTAATTTTACCATCTGGATAATTTATTTTTAGTTTTAGTTCATCTGTAGGTTTATTGAGCCCTTTCAGTTGCTTCCAGATAAAGACCAGGTTCTGAGACAAATTCCCACTAATATCAGCAGCAGGGTAGGTTGCAGTTGGAAATTATCCACTGTATCTGAGGTAAGAACATGTATTTTTTTTTAAAATAAACTTTCAGGCATAAAAGCACTCTAATCTTCTCCTTATCCATAATAAATATGGGTAACACAGAAGGGCAGTCTCTAGGGGAATATTGATTGTTTTGGACTGATTAACAGTTCATATAGTTTATATGTAAACATGTGGTGGTCCTGGTTGGTTGGTCATGATGAGATTTGAGTCAAGGTTTCAACAGTCTTTTTTAAAGTTGGTTTCACCTGCAGCTACTAATTGATTAACTTCTCTCCTCTTTCTCCCCTTTCATCCAGTACTTGCAACTGCATTTTAGACATCTAAGAATTTTTCTTTTATTATAAAAAAATTTCCTGAGAACTTTCTTCCTTATTAACTATTGAAATGGAGGAGTACATTGTTAATACCAACAGCAAACTTTATAGATCAAGGACTTTCCATTCACTACTTGTGTAGTTTAATTGATTTTATCATTGTGATACACCTCAAACACAAAATATAGGATACTTTCTTTCAATTGTATATATGACAACTTTGTTAGCATTGGACTATTGTTATGCATCCTAATTAAATGGGCATAAATTTAAATTCTCTAAGAAAGTTATTTCAAATATCAATTTATCAGGTATTTATTGAAGGAAAATCTGTTGTAAGTGCTACAGGGGATTCAGAACACATATCTCTTATTCAAAGGAACTTAAATCAAATAACAGGAAATGATACATTTATCAATGTTGGCTCAGTGCTGGCTTTTATTAGGAACCCCCAGTTTTGAGTCTAGTCTTCCTTATCTTTTAAAAAAATTAATATAAACAGTATCATTAAAAAATGAAATGTTTAGTGAAGAATGGCTCAATGTGAGAAAGCCAATTTTTCATACTAGAATAAAAAGATCACATTTTATTTCTTGGGCAGTGATTTCTGCTTTTTTATTTTCCTTTTCATTTTTTTTTCTTTTCACTACTGATAAAAATAGATATGATAAGATTCTGTTTTCTTGGAATAGTGGTTATTCATATTTTTGAAGTCTTAGAAATTTTTGAAGATCTGATGTACAATTTTGGATACTTGTCCTCAGGAAAAAAATGCATATCTACACATACATTTTAAACACTTATTTTTGCATAAAATTTTAGGGGAATTTATGTAAATCTAGCCATATTGCTTTAGATTTTCATGGATCACATATTAAGTGCTCCTATATTAGAAGTGGTTTCCTTTGATATTTGTGTCTATTTACTTGTGTGTGTGTGTATATCTGTATAGTATGCCTAGTGTATGCCAATTGCCCTCTTCATCCAGTTTAGCAATATCATAAACATTTCCTTTATCATAAACATTTCCTTTATTATATATAATTATATATAATTAAAATTTATCCTTATTTTTAATTGTGGTAATAAACTAAGCCAGTCTGGGTTGGTGCACCTTTGCTTTGTCCTAGGTTCTGCCACAGTCTTCCCTGTTATCATGTGGACATGTACAATGTACGGTATTTTCACTTTGTTATGTGTTTATATTTAAAATACAATCAACATTTGATGTGTCTTCACCCCCCCCCCCAAACTGGTTCCATGCATCATCCTTTCAATAAAGGTTTCTAATAAAACAAAAGGCAATGGAACTTGGCTGGAAAAAAAATATGTCAAAAGTTACTTCCCAGGAAGATCACTTGGTATACTAATTAGCAGGATCGTGACTTATTGCTTGAGTTGCAAAAAGAAAAATGTTTCATCAGTTGGTGAGATCTATCGGAAACCAGAAATTGTAGGCTAGGTACATGTGAAATTTATGCTGGAAATATTTGCTCGAGAGCTTACTTTTACTATATACTTTATAGTGCACCTCGATAACTTTTACTTTAGTATTAATTTGTTTTTATTTCACCATACAAGTTTTGGCAATAGGATTTCAAAAAGAAAGTTCCTGTCAAATTCAAATCTCCTGAATTTTGCTTTCTCAAGTGATTTGATGTCAAATGAGTCACTTGCACATAGTGATCGACATTTGCCATCTGCGTCCATCAGAGCAGAATTACATACATCATAAAAATAAGACACAGATCTGCTGAAGAATCAATATCTATGTCCAAATTTATTACCTCTTTTAATAAGACTATGACTAAAAATGATTAACACATGCAATGGCTGTAGAAGCATTTACATATCCTTTGGTGAAGTATAACTTCATTTAGATTGGTGACTAAATTGGCCTAAATTAACTCACTTTTGGTGATTTAGCTCAAAAAATTGTTCTCTTTCAACATTCTCTTGGTGACTGGTAATATCCACCATATGTTGCAAGTTTTTGATAACTCTTTATTAATAGAGTCCTATTTTCCTTCGTTTGCAAACTGGAAAAATATATTCCCATTTCATAGAACTCGTGCGTAAATTATATAAATAAGAACTTAATAAATAAACACTTTGACTTTGGATTTCAACTTTACAGAATGTTTGTGCCCTTTGGGATTTACTAAAATGATTAAGGCTGATTATAATGACTTGTTGCCCTGGGTCAAATCATCCTGGAATATCATAATGAGCCACGTTCACTCTCTGTGGTATCAGTCATGTCAGTTATTATAGTTGCATTTGCATTTTTTACTGTGAGTCTTTGTACTTTGATTAACAATGTCATTTTCTATTTCATAGTTTGAACTCTATTACCACTCTTGCTTGCTAATAATGTTAGTGTCTTCAAAGCCTTAAATGTTTGGCTTAAATTTATTGATTGGATAAATTTCTTTGGAGAGATCCTTCTTATACCTTAGCTTTGAATTGTTATATTTTCATTTTGAAGTTTCTGACTGGCCTTTTTCAAGCTTGCTTTCCTTCCTTTCTGTATAAATTTTACCCTCCTAGTCATGCTAACAGAATGAGTATGTAGGGACATTCAAAATGAACAAGAAATTGACGTAATGATTTGATCAGATACTGGGCAACACCCCCTGCCCCAGGAAAATTTATTTTTTTTAAAATTCTAACCAGGAAGGCAAGTCATTTTTCCTTTTTATTTTTATTTTTTTTTCCTTTTTTCAGTACTGGTGATTGAATCCAGGGCCTGGCACAAGGTAAGCAAGTGGTGTACCACTGAGCTATACCCCTAGTCTAGTCAAACCATATTTGTTCCTGCAATAATTATTAATTTAGTGACAGGAAAACTTAAATAAACTTACCCTATGATTATGCAAGCTAGCTTTCTACAATAAAGTTCAATAGTAAAAATTCATTTAATTCACCCCAGATAATTGGCTTCTTAAACTTAATTCTGCATTGTAATTGTAACATTTCAAATTGGAAAGGAAACCAAATCATCACATTATTTTCAGTGAAGTTTGCTGATAAGAAAGCTTTGGCTTTTTGACTGCTTCATACTATATACTAGCACCTACTTACAGTGGGCTTTGTTTTCATTCCCATGTTAGTACTGGTTCTGTATTGCTTATGACAGTTTCTTATTCAGACAAGTCTTTTATTAACCACTTTTATTTCTAAAAGATTGACAAGTATTCATTTTTAAAATATACATGATATGTGGAATATATAATCTTATATTTGAATATGGTATGTACTTGTATATTCTTATGTGTATTAGGCATTATTTTATATGTATATACACCTACACATTTTATATATATCAGCCAGATACATACTCATTCTCCCCTTGTCTGTGCACAACTACAAAATGATTTTTTTATAGTAATCATGTTTAATTGGGGTTATAATCATGACTTTGAAATTTAAAATTTAGCTCTAATAAAGTATCTTCAATTCTTTATGCCTATCTCCAATAATTAAACATGGAACTTTTCATAAGAGTTTGAAGTTTTAACTTTGAAAAGGAAACATTTTTATAATTTAAAGCTATAATTAACCTATGCTCTTTGCTTCTAAAATATCAGTTAAGTGTACAATCACTTTTGTAATCTTTTGAAGTTAATGCCCTAACTCTTTGTAAGCTTCTACGTCAGAAAATGTGGATAAGTTTGTGTATAATTAATATTTTCCAAATGATAAAAATGATGGTGTCCTTTTGGTCATATTAGTTCAGAAATCATAAAATGATCTCTACTTTTCATTTTTATTTTGTGTTTTATTTTTTATCAAGAAAGTATCTTGATAATAAAGTATAGAATGCATATGCTAGGCACAGTTACTTTACTTCATGAACAATTTTTGTTTCAGTGTGCATGTGTGCACATACTATATTTGTATGAGAGAAAAAGTGTGCACTGATTTGCACACATGAGCTGTTCCTACCACTACATTGCCTTCTGATTTCTGATTTGTGGTTAACAGGTTTATTCTAGTCAACTTGTGATTCATCTACTCAAAATTTTCTTGTCTTTTTTTGCTTGTTTCCTTAGGAAAGGTCCATGTTTTAGACTTGCTTGGGGTTTATGTTGAATTTGTAAATGTAAGTCTTTCAAAAGTTCTAAATTGTCATCTATTACAAAATGTCTCTTCCCCTTTCTCTCTTCATCTTTCAGGACTGACTCAATGTATATGTTGGTTTTGTCATTCTAAAGAAGCCCCCGTTTCTTTCTTTTTTTTTTAAATCTCCCTGGGTTATAAATTGGGTAATTTCTTTTATTTATTTCTGATTCGCTTCATCTCACTAGATGCATCTAATCTGCTATTAAGTAATTGTTTTTCAAGTATGTCTTATAGTATTCATTTCTATTTGGACCATTGGTACCTTTTCTCTTATAAATGACTTTAACTGTTGCAAATACCTCTAATTGATAATTCTAGGTTAAAGAAATTACTAGGATGTATCTGAGGACTTCCATTTACAATGAGATGTTTACTCATAATTTTTTTTTAACTTACGCAAATCTGCAATTTAAAAAAAAGTGCAAATTGGTCTTGGGTAGAGGCTTTGTATAATATTTGGGATATTAGAGTTGGTATTCCTCCTACACCCCCTTTATAGGTTGTATATCTCCATCTCTCACCTTCTGTGTTCTTTGGTTCTGTGGTTCACAATTGTATTTGTCTTGAATTAACACCTTTTAGAATACTGGAACAATATACCTATGTATATTTTTTTTTCAGGCTCAGACAATAATATTATCTGAAAGTTTCTATTCCCACCTGCGTGGATTGTAGACTATTACTGACTTGTGCAAGAGTGGAAAGCTTAGCTCATTTGCTCTGACACAGGGCAAACTCTATAATATGAATTACACTCCAGAGCATGGGACCATGCAGGGGAACAGTTTAAAGATGGGTCTTTACATGACATTGTGTGTTTGAGGGGCTTTTATTCTTCTGCTTTAATCCCCTACTTTTCTAGCTGGGGTCTCTGGAGACATGTAGATCATTCTTTTACTAATGATCCTCACCTTTGTATCTTCTAGAAAGGAATATGATTTAGCTAGTTTTTAAGTGAATTCTCTCAAGTGCTCCAAATGTATGGGCTATGTAGGGTAAAAAAAAAAAAACTATCAAATGCCAAACTTGTATGTGTTGTATGTGGGTAGGGAAAGTTTGAGGTTATGAGTTATCCAGGATGATTGTCTTTTAGTTCAGCCCAAACTAAGGCTGAGAGAGTTGAGTTTTGTAATTACCATTCATGCTAATTGATAGATTATTCTCTGTTTCCACTTTATCAAGAACATAGGTTATCTAAGGTCCTGAAGTCATCTGTGTACCCCCACCCGATCCTGAGCCTGATCATTTTGTCTCCTTCATGCATTTACATATTCAATGTATTAATTTTGGGTAAATGATTAAAATGGCTACATACACCTCCATGTCCCCTTTGTGGTGGGCCGAGGGGAGTGAGTACTGAGGATTATACTCGGGGGACTGGACCACTCTGAGTCACATCCCCAGCCCTATTTTGCTTTTTATTTAGAAACAGGGTCTCACTAAGTAGCTTAGTACCTCGCAGTTGCTGAGGCTAGCTTTGAACTCCTAGTTTTTTTGTCTCAGCTTCCCCAGCTGCTGGGATTACAGGCATGTGCTATCATGCCTGTCATAAGTTGATTTCTTATAAGACACAATGACAATACAAGAGGTCCTACTTCAGCATCAGGACTTAAAATAGTGTATGTGTACAGACCTGGCCATACACCTCCATGTTTCTGTGCTCTTTTATTCCTTTTTTTTTTTTATTTCTATTTTGACAAAAACAGCCTTTTTGTTAGTGAACTAAGTCTCAGTCCTGTTACTTACTCTAGAAAGTTTTTCTTTATCCTGAATTATCAATTATCCTCTCTGCTGGATTATTCACATCAATAAGAGAACATCTTGTTATTTCTCCCTGCTTAGGAAAGGAAAGAAAAAAAAACAAATCCTTATGTCAAACTAATTCTCCAATGGCTGACCCTTTACTCTTTTTATTTGACACCCCAAAATCCCCTATGGTTTCTCTGTTCCCATTCTCTCTTGTATGGATTCTAAGCAGGTTTCTGTCTCTGCTACTTAGACAAAGGCTATTCTTATTGTTCTTTTAATTCTTTTTGACTGGGATTCAGTGGTCAGTTTTAAATTCTTATCAAGTAGTGTATGAAGAGTCTTTCTCCAAGCACTTTTTTATAGTGGCTCCAGAACATCATTGCCTTTTGTTCTCCTCCTCCTATTATCTTTCTGATCATTTCTGTCACCAAACCTGTTCAAGGCTCATAACCACTTGCATATCTTCTGTGTAGTGGAGGACCTGGGTCTCAATGCTCAGATATCTTGTTCTACTTACTGGTCTTCTTTGATGATATCATTTGTCTCTTGAATTTATTTTTTAGAGGTACCAGGTATTAAACCCTGGGGTGCTTAATCTCTGAGACACATCTCCAACACTCGTATTTTATTTAGAGAAAGGGTTCCACTAATTTGCTTTGAACTTGTGTCTTTGAACTTGTGATCCTCTTGCCTAAGTATCCCAAATCACTGGGATTACAGGCATGTGCCGCTGTGCTCAGGTGTCTCTTGAATTTAATGGAATGAAAATACACTGAAGATCCCCGAATTTACATTCTTTTCTACTCCAGATTCATATATGCACTGACCTACTCAAATCATCACTTAGATGTCCCTTATGTATCTCAAAATTATGTTCAAAACAAATCGAATCCTGCTCATTCTATACATCTCTTCCTCTAGTTCACTCCATTTTAGTAAAAGGAAACTCCAAACACTGATGCTCCAAATCAATATAAGCTTTATCCTTAACTCTCTTCACATTTCTCCTAGAATACATGACCAAATTCTGTTGGCTTTGATTTTTTTAAATGTAGCTACTTCTCACCACTATATTATGTGGTCATCCCCATAATAATCCTTTGACTGTGTTATTTGAGCTGTCTCCTGACTTGTTCCTCTGCACCTGCCTTCTGCCATGCTTTAGCTTGTTGTCAAATTGGTTTGAGTCTTTCAAAGTGAAAATCCAACATTGTCACTCTTTGCCTGAAACCATAGTCTTTTTGTATCAACTTATTAAGGTCTAACGCTGTTACCAAAATCCAGTAGGTGTTTTAGGACCTGGTTCCCTGTTATTTCTCTGGTTCTATCTCCTACATATCCCTTTCTCAGCTATTCTATTTCACTTTTCCACTCTGTTCCTTGAAAATATGAAATATTCTTTCATCTCAGCCTTTTGGTTGGCTCCTCTGGTCAAATGTTTTTTCTTTCCATATGTTCATGGCACATTTCTTCTCCTTTGGAAAATGTTCACATAAATCACTGTCTGTGAGGCTTTCATTGTCACTCTGAAAATTCTTAAGTATTTTTTTCCACTTCCTACCTTCGTTCTGAATTCCATTTTAATTTTTTTAATCATTGATGGATCTCTTATATATTATATCTTATTTACCTTGGCTATTTTCTGTCATCATATTAGCTCTGTTAGCAGTATTTTTGTATCTACATTATTCCTTCTTCTATCCACAGTAACTATAATAGTACTTTGGTACAGTAGATGCTCAATAATTATTTTTGTTGAATTAATAGATGAATAAATGAATAAAGGACAAAAGTGGGTTTTTTTATCAAAGTAATTGTACATGGAGATTAGAAAAATGTAGGGAATATTTTTTTATTGATTCCATTTTTTATTTACATCATTTATTACTTCATATCATTTGTAGTTAAAAACATGAGTTGCAGAAGGCAAGCTCTCCCAGCAAAAGCTGCCATATATGACATGACTCCAGAGGTTATATTCATATTTTATAAAATTCAAATCCAGGGTTCATCAATTACTTTTTGAC
The DNA here is from genome assembly GCF_048772815.1 of Callospermophilus lateralis. NCBI lineage: Eukaryota > Metazoa > Chordata > Mammalia > Rodentia > Sciuridae > Callospermophilus > Callospermophilus lateralis. The sequence goes on along the minus strand of NW_027513809.1, from coordinate 1,505,092 downwards.
TAATTTGTGTAAGAATTAATTTCATTTTGTAAAACAAACTAGAGTAATAACAAAGTAGACATCAAATTGCAGTAACGATTAAATGAGATAATTTCTACGAGATAACTATAATGAAGTGAGCAATAACTAAAAACAGCTACTACTTTTATTTATTTCCAGTTATATTGAGGTATAATAACTGTACAACATATTTTATGTACCGACATGTTGTGAAATCATAACCAAATCAAATTGAAATATTTGACTGCTAACATAGTTGCCATATTTTCAACTAGAACAATTAAGATCTGCTTTCTTAGCAAATTACAAGTAAAGCAATTAATTATAGTAAGCTGTATGTTAGATAGCCAGATCTTATTTGACTTGTATACTTTATTTATCATTTCACTAATTTCCTCCACCCCACAAACCCTATCACCATCACACTTGATTTTTATGAATTTGAACTTTTATGATTCCTTGTGTAAATGAGGTTGTGCACTGATTTTCTTTGTACCTGAATTATTTCACTTAGTTTAGTGTTGTCCAGGTTCATCCCTATTGTTGTGCCAGTGGTAGGATTTACTCTATCTCCAGGTTTGAATAATATCCCATTGTACCTCTACCTCATGTTTTCTTTATTCATATTATTAGTCTATTTACAGATACTTAAGTTGTCTCAACATTGTGGCTGTTACGAATAGAAACCCCAATGAACTTGAAAATTCAGACATCTCTTTGACATATTGATTTCATATCCTTTGAATATATACCTAGTGGTAGGATTAGTAGTTCGTATAGTAGTTTTAATTTTTTGAGGAACCTCCATATTTTCCACAGTGTCTGTAACAATTTACATTGCTGCCAACATTGTACAAGTTTTCAGTTTTCTCCATGCCCTTGCTAAGCTTTTTGTTGATTTTTGTTTGTTTGTGGTAAGGGCATTCTTGGTAACTGTGAGATGATATGATAACTCCTGGTTTGATTTACATTTCTCTAATGATTAGTAATGTTCAGCACCTTTAAAAATACCTGTTGACTAGTTGTATGTATTATAGTTTGGATAGGAGGTGTCCCTCCAAACTCCTGTGTTAATGCAGGAGTATTCCGAGGTGAAACGATTAGGTTATAAGAGCTAGTTTGAGTAGACCAGCTGAGTGGTAACTACAGGCAGTTGGGGCATGGTTGGAGGATGTGAGTCACTGAAGGAAAGACCTGAAAGGGTTCATCTTGCCTGTGGCCCCTTGTCCTTTGTTGATGCCACAAGTGGAACATTTCCCCTCTGTCACATTTTTCTGCTGTGATGTCCTGCTTTACCTGTTTCCCAGAGAAAAGGAAATTGACTAATGGGGGACTAAGCCTCCAAAATCATGAGTAAAATTTTTCTCCTAAGTTGTTCTTGTTGGATATAGCAACTTAAAGCTAACACAGTATGTTTATTTGAGATACATCTATTCATGTCCGTTGTTTTTATAAGATTTTTTTTGTCATTGATCTTAAATTCCTTATATATTTTGGAGATTAACCATTTATCCAATGTATGTTTTTAAAAATAATTTCTCCCATTCACAGGTAACCTTTTTGCTCTGTTTTCTTTGTTGCACAAAAGCATTTTAGTTTAATGGAATCTCTATTTTTTGTTGCCTGTACTTTTGTGGTTATAGCCAGAAGATCATTGCATCATTCATAGATTCTCCTATGTTTTCTTCTAGTAGTTTTGCCATTTCAGGTTTTCTGTTTAAGAAAGAATAAGTTTAATATTCCTTGTTGTTCAGCACTTTGAATATATCATCCTATTCTCTCCTGGGCTAGATGGTTTCTACTTAAAAATGTGCCAATGGCTGTATAATCATTCACTTCTATGTGATAAAACCATGTACTCATTTCTAAATTCTGTCTTTGATTTTTGAGAAATCGGTATAATGTGTCTTAGTGTAATCTTCTTTGGTTGTTCCTTTTTAGGTAATGTTGGGCTTCATTCTTTGTCATTCTCCTTAGACTTTGATAGATAATGTGTTCTTTACTTTGCTTGACCATGTTCCACATATTCCATAGATTATTACTATTTTTTCTTGTGCCTGCATGATGTCAATTGACCTGATTGAATTCACAGCTTGCTTCTATTGCTTGATTGAATCTGTTGCTCATGAATTTTTTTTAATCCATTCATTTTACTCTTTGGTTGCAGAATTTCTGTTAGGTACTTTGCATTATATGTTTGGTTCAAATTTTCATTTTATTCATGTATTGTTTTCCAGATTGTATTGAGTTTTACACATTTGTTCTCTCATAGCTGACTGAGCTTCCTTAAAGCAATTATTTTGATCCTTTTACCAGGCAATTCATAGATCTTCATTTTGTTTGGGTCAGTTATTGGAAAATATTTTTCCTTCAATCATGTCACATTTCTTTTCATCTAGTCTCCTGTCCAAATTTTCTTGATGGGTTCAGAAGAGAAAGATTTTTATCAATCAATAAGGATTTTTGAGATTCTCTTAAACCTTTTTATGGATGCATTCAATCCACTCCTCTTATTCTCTTTTGGAGAAGAGACTCCTAGAATTATAAGCTTTCTTTGATCTTACAAAGCCTGACCACGTGCTGAGAGTCTCTTATTTATTTTTCCTAGGTAGTGCCCCATATTGTACAAAGTTTTGTGCCTTCTGATCCTACAGAGTTGAGCTAGCTGTCTTCATGTGTCACTCATGATCTGCAGAGGTTTGCACATGCTGTCTATTGTGACACTCAGGGAACTTGTTGGAAGATGGTATATGGAGTGGGTAAATGTGTGGGCTGATAGGGACTATCCAGAGATGATATATCTTACGAAGTTTGTGGGTGAGATTCTTGTTAAAGTCCATAATGTTGTTAGAGTATATGGCCCTCTGTTAAGTTGCATAGCCCAGTTCCTATTAGTCCTTGATATTTTCCCCTGCTTTTAACTGCCCGAGTGCGTTCACTCATGTTGATCCTCTCAGTGTTCTGAGTAGTGTGAGAAAAACATAGGCCTCCTGAGCAGTGTCCCACGTGGCTAGAGAAGCCTGGTTTTTGCTAAATTTTCACTTTTCCTTGTGGCAGAAACCATAGGCTGTAGATCTCTCTTGTCACTGAGCTGTGGTGATTTGGGGGTAAAGAGAAGTAGGTAATTTTACCCTCTTAAATGTGCCTATTGAATACTTTGCTCCAGTGGGGTGCCAGGACTTAAGCACTGGGTTCCCACCATGATATTCTTGCCCAGGGTGGGTGATTGCAAAAGTTGGTGAAATAAGTACTGAAAACTCCTATCTTACCTTCTTGCTGATATTACTCTTCTGTTATCACCTTAGTTATTTGTCAGAATAAATCTGGACACGATCCTGGCTAGTAATGAAGTTCTAGGGATCAGAGAAATATAAGCTGCCTGCTTTAGTAAATTCAGAAATTTGTTAGAAGGAAATTTGCACGACTAATATGAAATAGATGATGGAAAAGTAACTATCTCTTACAGCATTCTCTCTAAAAATTAATAGTTAAGCTTGAAAGTAGGAAAAGTCATTTACAGAATACTCAAGGACGAGGTAACCACTTTCCCTTGGAGATTCAGTTTTTCCAACACATCCTTCTTTGCTTGGCTGAAAACTCTCTGTGAAGCTCTCAGCCATAAAACTTGTCTGATAGAATTGCTATAGCCATTTCCCTATGGTCTTCAACTGCACACTGGAGGCAGAGTTTGTAAGAAGTATGATATCTATGGGTTCTAAAAAGCTTTTTGCCTCACAGTTAAAATGTGAACACTATAAAATTAAGCTTGGGTATTTATACTAATTTTAATTTTTGAAAAGTTTTGTAGTTTTTGTAGCTCTGTTTTCAAGAACAATGTGGCTGCCATCTCTTGCCTTTCCTGTCATTGCTGTCTTCCACATCTGGGGAGAGTAAAACGTGAAATAGGGTTATGCTATCAGTTGCATCTGTTAATATTGTACTTCCCTGCATGGTTCAGGGATTGTGGCAGTGTAGTTCAAAGTTATGGTTGGCCCTTTCCAGGAGTGTAAGGAGCACCAATGTTGGGAAGTCGCAGATTGTGAAACACAGGCATACTTATTATCCTGTTCATCTAAGGACACCAGCTAGGAGATAGACATGTTGGAAAGAAGAAACAACCCAAAGTATTACTGTAGTCTGAGGAGATAAACCTAGGTCCTGAGATAGGTACTATTTGCAGAAATAAAATGACAAAATTTAATTTGTATTATGAGTAGAGGCACATATCCAGAATGTTAACATGAAGCATCGTGAGTCCAAAGCACAATGTGAGTACTGAGAAAACCAGGCAATGTTTTATTAGCCATGTTCTTTTTATTGTTGTTGTTGCTCCTCTAAAGCCTGCAGCCCACATTCTAGTTGAAGTTAATGACATAACACTCAATATTTTTATTTCAGTTCTCATCCTTCTTTCAGAATCTCCTATCTAAAAGTATATGACAGCCTTTTATCGGCACTGGATAATACCATTTTAGCATGATTCTATTTAATTTAAAACAATAGACCAACAGAATGTAAGCTCTCCAAGGAGAAGGATTATGTTCTATTGATTTTTTTCAAACCCCAAAGTTTAGAGTAGAGCTTTGCACACATGAGAGTTGAATAAACGTTAAATGAATGTTGTTTAGCTTCTGTGTTTCAAAGATTCAGATGTGTTTTCACACTTCATTTCACCCTGTGAACAATCTATCCTTTATTAGCTCACCATTAAAAAAAAAAAAAAAACTTTGGGATGCAGCTGTTTTCCATTAGTCTCCCATACCCTATTTATTGAAGCTGAATCTCTGTGAATGTTCTTCTTCAAAGGCAGGCAAATCTCTAGAGCTTGATTAGTGGCAGGAATGGCCAATGAGCAACAGTGCCCTGGAAATGAGCAGCAGTGCCCTGGAGTGGGAAGCTTGGAGCAGGGGAATTGACTCCTGATCCTCAGGAGACCCTTGGAAGTCTCATGATTCTTGGCTTAGTGTAGAAATCCATGCAATTTCACTACGTTTGTGCTACACCAAATCTTTACTGAATTAGTAAACTTTGCTTAAAACTAATTAAAATTGGAGAAAGTAGGGATCAGACACTCATGTCTAGTTAACAATGTAACGTGTAAAATCATTCCGTAAAAATAGGAAACTGTAGCTAATGCAACATAGGGAGAGTCATAACCAATCTAACTACATATATATTTCAACCTTCTCTGGAAGGAAGTGTTACCATATGCAAACTTTAAATATTACCTTCCAGTGTATTTGAGTTCATCAGAAGTCATCTTGCCTTTTTCCTGATGCAGTATTTGTGAGGGTCTCTAGAATAGAGTGGTTGATTCACAGCCCTGCTCAAAGAAATGAGCATGCTCTCTCCATGTTGCCCCAGTGCTTTGAACATGCCTGCTGCTCAGAAGAGTACATGGTGATTGGTAAATGAACCTTCTGGATGCTACACTGTAGAAAGTGTGTGTGTGTGTGTGTGTGTGTGTGTGTGTGTGTGCGCGCGCGCGCGCATGTGGGTTGGGACTGGAGAAATAACTTTCTCCCTTTCAACTTCTACTCTGATTAGAGGGACTGAGGTAGAGTTTGTCTTCAGAAATGCAGTTTCATAAAACAGTTCGAGGTAAAATTCTGGACACCTGTTGAGATGGAAGAAATCTGACTTAATTGCACCTCTTCATTTTAGTTCCTAAAACAAAGTGTTTATGCCTGGATGCTTTTCCTCTAAGATAACATCCCAAGATGTCCTTATATCCTTTGGCTTACTTTTTCCATTCTATAAAAACTTTGGAAAAAGACTTGACTTTGCTTGGCCAGTATGGACAGTCATACTCAGCTAATATCTGAATATAAGCAATATTCTCACCTTAAGGTCTGTCTCTGGAATCTTCTCAGAAATTCCAGTCTTTTGTACAATATGCTTGGCCAGTTAGCCAAACACACCTTAGAATTCAGCATAGCACTGGAGTTTAGAACGTTGTGGCAGATAGTTGTACACTGGCACCTGTTTAAAAAAAATTGTAAATTTTATGATATTGCAATAGTGATGTCATATATAATAATACTCATTCACAATAAGGCATAAAGCAAATGATGTCATCTATAAGGATATTTATTTGCACCAAGATATAGGAAGAAGAATCATTGGAGGAAAGTTTGTTTAGTAGAGGTGATTACTAGAGGTGATTACCAATTGTACATTTGAGAATCTTCAGTGCTCTTCACCTCACTCTGCACAGGCATACAAGTAAGATAAAACAGTGGCTAGGTGTGGTAATCATCTTTATTAAAGGCATCCAATCCTAAAACAAAGCTTAGGATTCTGTGAAAGTAGTGGTGGAGCTAATCCCTGGTCTGTGAGCTTCTGTTGCCCTAAGAACTTAAGTGTCTCACGTTAGTAAAGCTCATAATCTCACTTTGGATACATATGCATTGACCTTGTCTTCTGGCCTCAACTAACAAGTGAAGAGAATTCTATTTTCTACTTCTACATCCTCCAAATACAGAGTGTGCTATCCATAGTTTTGCTTACTGGAGTCTTAACTGGTTAATAGAATGCATTTAGGAAATTGTAAAAAGCACATGTTTACATTTCACTATTGATGGAATCCTGAATATATTGAATGTTTCTTCAAAGGCCTAAACATTTAGATTACATTATTTTTGGGGAAAAATATTTTCTTGGGATTATGTCATCTCACCCAGAATGTTTAGAGGACATTAGTATTCCAAGTTGCATGGGTTGCTATGTGGAACAGCTGCACCTGGCAAATTTGCTGTTTTGGTGACATTGACCATTTTGATGAGACTGCAAAAAGAAATCATCATGCCAAATAGAGTACAAACTCTTCTCCAAATGCACTTGAGGATTGTCAGTTTGACTTTGCAATCTTTGTTTACAGAGGAAATTAATGGCAACCCAAAGTGATTGAAAAGGTAAATACTTTTGAAAGATTCAGGGTTAAAGTTGTTTAGGTCTGAGGGGAAATCCATCTTTATTACTTTCCAATATAGTCCACTGGGGACTGACTACCTCTTTGGTACAAAATACTTATATTTCATAAATCATCTCCTCTTTCTGTGCTGCTAATTAGCTACCTCTGAGGGCTGGTGGCAGTAACTTGCACAGTAGTTGTTGTCAGCAATAAAATATTATATCACATTTAGATAAGTGTGGGTTTTTCTATGTATTAAAGTCACTTAAGATGAATATTAATTTCACACTCCAATTCTACTCTTTCCCCAAACTATAAAGCTAGACTCTGAACTGAAGTTATGAACTAAGGAGAGTTCCAGAGGGGGGCGGGGGAAACTCTTAAAAGCAGCCTTTGATATTATAGAAATACTTTAAGGGACAAAGGACATATTTCTACATTAGAAAAATATTTTAAAAAATAATATTGGAATATACAGATAGCTGGTCACTTACCACAGTTTTTATACTTCAATTTATGTGTATTGATATAGTAAAAGAAAATTGTTTAACGATGCTTCAATATATGTATTTTCAACTTCAGAAGCTTTCAAGTAGGATAATATACCTTCATTTTTTAAATTATGCATTATATCATACAAACTGGGAATGTTCTGAGGAGAGAGTGCATGGATAATGAGGTCATTGAATATAGAAGTGAATTGAACAAATTATCCTGAGAGTTGAAGTGGTGTATTTTTTTTATTGTGATATGTGAATTTCAACTCCTTTTTGGCTTAACGAAAACATCAGGAAAAATTTTAAGACCTCACCTACTAATTGGAGCAATATGGTGTCAAGTATCCAAGACTGTCTGTGTGGACTCATCTAATTTGCTTAAACAACAAATGCCTAATATTTTCCCCTGAACATGCTTTTGACTACATTAGTTGTAAATGTTGTTAATGGTATTTTAGATGGCCAGTAGGTAATATTGAAAAGTTCAACTCAATAAATTATTTGGAGAGTATGCTGAAAGAAAATAAGCACTAGTGTTTTTAGGTAGGTAGGAACTGTGAGAAAATCACTGTGGATCAAGTAGTTTTCCAGACTTAAAGAAATTTGCAATCTTAAATCAGTAATCTATAGCATATTGGGGAGTTAAAAAAAAAAAAAAAAAGCAAAATGTGCTACTGTTACGTAGTATATGTGCAGTCCACAGGATAAAAACATATTATCTGAAGCATTTAAAATACTTTATCCACTATCCTAATTTGGGGTTTGTAAAGTCATCTTTTGGGAACTACTTCCACTCTCATTGATACAGTGTTGATAGTCTTGTGGCAAGAATGAAAATGCCCTCAATAACTTTAAAAATACCCATTGAAAAATTTACTGAAGATTTTATGGACCATATTACCATTTAAGTTCACCATTTTATTTGCCAGCATAATCAGGTGAGCTATATATTTGCTGAAAGCACAGTCACCTGAATTATCTGCAAGAGTCACAAGCCACATATGTGGTTGCATACCAATCTGTATCAATTAGTTTAATACATCTTTGATTTCTCCTTTTCCCTTGATCTCCAATTTTTCTTTATATTCCTTCCATCTGCAATCTCCTTAAGTTTAAGAAAACAAGTCTACAATCCATTTTTTAAATTTCCTCTTTCTGTATTTTGAATGCTCCTGGCCAGGTTCTATGGCCCTGTCACAGCTGGGCTGGCTTCCTGGCCGGTGGTGATCAGAAACTGACTTGGAATTTTCCCTGAAGTGCTTGGGTTGTTTGAATATGGGCCAAATGGACCTCACAGACCATTTGTATGCATCCAAATTCTCTATTTGGTCTTTGATATGGAAAGATAGCTACAGGGAATTATGTACACAAAGGTCCTACTGAGAAACAGGCACACACACCCAGTTCAAGCTGATACAGTACTAACAACTGTGGCTTAATGTCAGGATTGCAATAACATCTTTAGATTACTTGTCTTGGTATGTTTTAATGAAGCCTAAGTTGTTTCCCCACATTGTGTAATAGGGCTGGGCCTAATAAAGTCACTCAACATTACTAGTCATTTCAGCATGAAATGCTTATCTGGCTTATCTGGTCATTGGTTCATATTTCACCATTACCTTCTGTACTGCTAAGAACTATATTTCTTTTTAGCATGTCCTTTGTTGTAGTTTTTACAATACTTCAGATTTTAAAATTCACTCTTAATATTGAGTGCTAGATCTGAGTGTGAAATGGGGAAATGTAACAATTTATCATTTCTTTAATTATATTTAAATATTTCCTTTTAAAATTTGAATCTATTGTACACTCAAGAACTTTAAACTGCAGAGATTAATGACAATCATATGCCAAGAAAAACCTGAGAGGAAATATACCCATTTTAGGCAGAAAGAATATCATGTTAGATGAAATACAAATTTATAAAGATAATAAGGCAAAATGTGAAAAAAAGTCAACTTTCACTTTTTAATAGTTATATAAAATATTTGACCCTATAAAACAAAAATAATAGTATATTGTGGTGTTGATACATAGTTATATATACTAGCAATAGCATAGAAAATGAGGGAGAAAATGGAAGTATAGCCTTTGTTTTAGATAGAAAGTTTATTAATAGGCTATAATAAAGGACGTATATTCATTTTAGACTCCGGATCAATCACTAAGAAACAAGATACAAGTAAATAAGCATTCAGTGAATATTAAATTGATTCTTTAAAAATGTACTGGATCCAAACAAAGAGACGAAAAAAGGAAAAGGAAATTCAGAACAAATAAGATTGTTAGAAAGCAAAAGGAAGACAGTATTAAATGTAAATATTGTAAAGTACCCAATTAAAAGATAATGTTTCTCTAAAAAGAGATGTGATAAGAAAGCAATGCCATACTGTGTGTTATCCACTAGAAACCCACATTAAATATTAAGATACAGACAGGCTAAAGACAACTGAAGAGAAAAATGTATATTAGTCAAAAGAAGAATAATTTGGCTATGTTAGACTCAATATATTAACTTTCTGGTATGAAATATTACCAGAGATAAAGGCAGGCATTACATAATGAAGAATAATTCCATGGTCAAAAAAAATAAAGATCCTAAATGTGTATGCAGCTTACAACAATAATTTAAAAATACATAAAGAAAAGCACTGATGAAATATACACTGGTGAAAAATATAGAAAACCACAATTATAGTTGAAGGCTTTAATACTCTGCTCTGATGAAACAATGTAAGAACATGAGTAGCCTTAACAATATTGTCAGCCATGCTCAGAACACTTGGTGCAACTACAAAATACACATTCTTAGAACTGAGGAGGTATCTCTTTGATGGAACCTACTGAAATATATTCTTTTCCATATTCTTGAAACATTTACCAAGATGTACCTACTTTGAGCCTTAATATGATTCATCATAAGGATTACCATAGCCGGGCATGATAGTACATGCCTGTAATACTGTTAACTTTGGGGAGGTTGAGGCACAAGGATTACAAGTTTAAGGCCCAAGTTGAGCAACTTAGTACAAGCCTGTCTCAAAAAACAAAGGTGTGGGGATGTAGCTCAGTGGTAAAGCATCCCTGGGTTCAATCTCCCGTACCAAAACAAAAAGATGATTATATGTTTTATATGTGTGCATGTACATATACATATATACACATGTGTGTACACATACATAATAATTTAGTATATGTATTACATATACTAAAGTCTTTACTAAACATAACTGCTTTTAATCTCTAGCTTAATTCTATTATCTGTACAATCTCCAAATAGTAGGAAATTAAATAATAGAGCACACATAATGGATAGAAAATTAAACCACAAAGGAAATTAGAAACTACATTTAATATAAGAAAATTAAAACATAACAGTTAAAATTTCTGAGATGCTGTGAAGCTAGTGCTTCAAGGGAAATTAATAGTCATAAGTTTTTATTAGGGGGAAATCATAATCTCGGCAAAATAGTCTGAATTTCCAAGAGAAACTAGAAATGGAAGAACAAAAAAACTCAAAGTAAGCAGAAGAAAAGGAAAAATAATTTTAAGAACAATTATTAAAAAAAAACTTAAAATGGGAAATTAATATGGAGGAAATAATAAAACCAAAAGCCAGTCCTTTGAAAAGACATCTACATATAGATAAACACTTCTGGTTAGTGCTAATTTTTCATTTTTATCTTTATCGCTGTCTGCACTGAAAGAAGGAAGGTCACTATACATGCTACATTATAAGGAAAGATTATGAATAACTTTGCCAATAGATTTGATAATTTAGATGATTTGGATCAATTTCTTGAAACATAGTTACCAAAATCAATAGAGATAATCCACAAAGTGTTGTCCACTGCTTTAGGCTAAGCTAGATTGCTAAATTTTGTTAAATATTTAACAAAGCAATGGTATCTATTCTCTAAAAAATTTAACATTTAACCTCGATTAAAGCAATGAGGCCACAATTACCCTGACTTAAAAAAAAAAAAAAAGAAAACTAGATCAGAACATTGAAAGAAAACTTCAGACCAATATCCTTCCCAGAGTATACACAAGTATCCTCATCAAAATAGTCAAATATAAGTTCATTAAGTAAGAATAACAATATATCATGACCCAGATATAGGTATTCTAGAAATGTAAGGTTAGTTCAAATAATAAAATATCAATATCCTTCCCTAAATCAACAGACTAAAAAACAAGACTTGAACATTTCAGTAGATAAATAGCATTTGTAAAAAGTCAACATTCACACATAATAAAAACTCTCAAGGAACTAGAAGTGAATTTCATCAACCTGAAAAAAGATCATCTGTGAAAATTCATTAATGTAAATTCTAATGGGTGAAAGTCTAAATAGTTTTCCTAACATACATTAAAAAAAAGGTGCTCACTTCAACATTCTTGTTTGACATAGTACTGGAAATTTTAGCCAATGAAATAAGGCATGTGGATTGAACAAGGAGAAATAAATAATTACAATCTTCGTCAGCTTTTCATTGTTGTCACTAAAATATCTGACAAGAATAACTTAGAAGAGGAGAAGTGTATTTGAGGCTCATGGTTTCAGAGATTCAGTCCTTGGTTGGCCTACTCCATAACTCTGAGACTGAGATGAAGCAGAATATCATGGACAGAAGACAGAAGCAGAGGAATGCTTCTGAGCTCATGATGGGCAGAAAACAGGGTCATGGGAAGGGTGGGACAGGAAAGACCACCACTTCCAGGGCATTTTACCTCTAAGTATTCCTTAACACAGGAGCTTTGGTGGGGACACCGCAGATCCAAACCACAACATGCAGTAACTCAATCACCCATGTAGAAAAGCCTGAAGAATTTACAAAAGCCTGCTAGAACCAGTGAGTTTAACAAGTTTATCACAGTATAAAAGGTTCACATAAGTAAGGAGGCTGGACTGCTGTGAATATAATGCTTGTGTTTATGGAACCATCCTTTAAAAAAAAATTATATATATACTGTAAACATATTTCCATTTCATTTGTGAATATTTGGGATTATTACTTGGATGTGAGGTGTTCCCCTGAAGCTCATGCCAGAAGGTTTAGGGGAGAAATGATTAGGTTAAGGCTCTCATGACCCAATCAGTGAAATGGGTATGAAGGAGTTTGGTCATTGGAAGCTTGCCTTTGGGAGATACATATAAAATAGCACCTTTTGTATTTATTCTTTAATTATTGAGACAGATTTAAATTGTTTCTACTTCACATAATGCTGTTGTAAACATTTTTCTTTCACATGGTGACATAGGTAGGCATTTCCATTGAGTTTGTGCCTAATAGCTTTTTTCTTTCTTTTTTTAAAGATATATATGATAGGTATAATATGTCAAAATACACCCTACTATGTGGAGTGTAACCCATTTTAATTTTGATCCCATTCTTGTGGTTTTACATGATGTAGAGTTTCATTGGTCATGTATTCATATATGAGCAATTCTGTATTTCCTATTTCCATTCCACTCGCTTCCCTTCATTCCCCTTTGTCTAATCCCATGATATTCTATACTTCCTCTCCCTACCATCCCTTTTATTGGGTTAGCATACACATATCAGAGATATGTGTATTGGGTCTTTCTTTTTTTGATATTGGCTTATTTCACTTAGCATGATATTCCTCTGTTGCATCCACTTACCAGCAAATGCCATAATTTCATTCTTCTTTATGGCTGAGCAACATTCCATTGTGTACATATAACAGTTTCTTTATTACTCATCTGTATAAGGGCACCTAGTTTGGTTCCATAACTTGTTTATTGTGAATTGAATTGCTATAAACATTGACGTGGCTGCATCAGTGTAGTATGCTGACTTTACATCTTTTGGGTATAAGCTGAAGAGTGGGATAACTGGTCATTGGTGGTTCTGTTCCAAGTTTTCTGAGGAATCTCCATACTGCTTTTGATATTGGTTGCACCAATTTGCCTTCCCCCAGCAATTAAGAGTATACCTTTCCCCAACATCTTTGCCAACATTTATTGTTACTTATGTTCTTGATAACTACCATTCTGACTGGAGTGAAATTGTACCGCAGCGTACTTTTAATTTGCATTTCCCTCATTGTTAGAGATGTTGAACAATTTCTTTTCAAATATTTTTTGACCATATTTCTTCTGTGAAAGTACCTGTTAAATTCCTTTGCCCATGTATCAATAGGGTTATTTAAGGATTTTTTTTTTTGGTGTGAAGTCCTTAGATCATTAATTTCCAGGATATAAAAGAACTCTATCTGCGGTGCATGTGGTAAAGATTTTCTCCCATTCTGGAGACTCTCTCTTCATGTTATTGTTTTCTTTGCTGTGAAGAAGCTTTTTAGTTTGATACCATCCTGCTTATTGATTCTTACTTTTACTTTTTGCTTCAGAAGTCTCATTGAGGAAGTCCATTCCTGAGCTGACATGATAGAGATTTGAGCCTACTTTTTCTTCTAGTAGCCTCAGGGTCTCTGGCCTAATGTCAAGGTCCTTGATCCACTTTGAGTTGAGTTTTGTTCAGGATGAGATATAGGAGTTCAATTTCAATCTACTACATATGGATTTCCAGTTTCCTAGCACCATTGTTGAAGAGACTATCTTTTCTCCAATATATGTTTTTGGCAACTTTGTCTAGTATGAGGTAACTGTATTCATGTCGGTATGTCTCTGTGTCTTCTATTCAGCCGAATTGGTCTTCAGTTTTACTTCTTGTGCTAATACCATGTTGTTTTTATTACTATAGCTCTGTAGTAAAATTTAATGATGCTTCCTGCATTACTTTTTGTGCTAAGTATTGTTTTGGTTATTCTGGTGCTATAATTTTTCCAAATAAATTTTATTACTGCTTTTTCTATTTCTATGAAGAATATCATTGGAATTTTAATGGGTATTGCATTAAATCTGTATACCACTTTTGGTAGTATGGTCATTTGACAATATTAATTCTCCTTATTCAAGTACATGGGAGATCTTTCCTTTTTCTGAGGTCTTCTTCAATTTCTTTCTTACTGTTTGGTAATTTTCATTGTAGAGGTCTTTCACATCTTTCGTTAGATCAATTCCCAAGCATTTTATTTATTTATTTATTTATCTATCTATCTGTCTATTTTTGAGGCTATTGTGAATGGAATAGTCTTCTGATTTTTTTTTTTTTAGCTAATTCATCATTGGTGTATAGGAATGCAGTTGATTTATGTGTGTTGATTTTGTATTCTATTACTTTGCTGATTTCATTTATTCTAGAAGCTTTTTGTGAATTTTTTTGGGTCTTCTAAATATACAAGCATGCCATCAGTAAATATAGTTTGAGCTCTTTTTCTCCTATTCAAATCCCTGTAATTTCTTTCTTTTCAAGGACTATGTTGAATAGGAGTGGTGAAAGAGGACATCCCTGCCTTGGTCCAGTTTTTAGAGAGAATGCTTTCAATTTTTCCTCTATTTTGAATGATGTTGGCCTTGGGTTTAGCATATATAGCTTTTTTAATGTCGAGGTATGTTCCTACTATTCCTAGATTTTGTGTGTTTTGAACATCAATGGATGCTGAATTTTGTCAAATGCTCTTTCTGCATCTATTGAGATAATAATGTGGTTCTTGTCTGTAAGTCTATTGATGTGATGAAGTACATTTGTTAATTTCCACATATTGAAACATCCTTGCATTCTTGGAATGAACCCTACTTAATCATAGTGCATTATCTTTTAAATACGTTTTTTTTTCATATTTGTCAGAATTTTGTTGAATTTATGCATCTATGATCATCAGGGATATTGATCTGAAGTTTTCTTTTTAAGTAATGAGTCTTTTACTGGTCTCTATCAGGGTGATACTGGCTTCATAGAATGAGTTTAGAAGGGTTAACTCCTTATTTATTTCATGGAATAATTTGAGGAGTATTGGTGTAAGTTCTTCTTTGAATGTCTGGTAAAACTTGGCTGAGAATCTATCTGGTCCTGGCGTTTGCTTTGTTCGTAGGACTTTAATGGCATCTTCAGTTTCATTGCTTTAAACTGATCCATTTGAATTTTCTATGTCCTACTTTTTCAGTTTGGGTAGGTCATATGTCTCTAGAAATTTGTTCATGTCTTAATGTTTTTCTATTTTATTGGCTTATAGATTTCCAAAGTAGTTTCTGATTATTATGTCTATTTCAGTAGTTTCTGTGGTAATATTTCCTTTTTCATCACAAATGGTAGTGATTTCTCTTTTCTCTCTTCATTAGCTTGGCTAAGGGTATGTTGGGTTTATTTTTTCAAAAAACTAAATTTTTGTTTCATCTATTTTTTTTACTTTTTTGTTTGATTTATTTATCTGATTTTAATTATTTCCTGTCTTCTGCCTTTTATTGATTTGTTCTTTTTGTAGGACTTTGGGATGTAATGTTGTGTTATTTCTTTGGTGATTTTCTATTCTTCCAAAGATGCACTCAGTGTGATGAAATTTATTCTTAGAAGTACCTTCATAGTGTCCCAGAGATTTTGATAGAGGAAAATGAGAATCTCTACACCTAAGTATTGTTTATTTCATTTCTAATTTCTTCTGTATTTTGGTTACTCAATAGCATATTAGTTTCCAGGTTTAGAGTAGTTTCTAAATTTTAATTTTATCATTGATTTCTAATTCCATTGTGATCTGATAGAATTCAAGGTATTATCTCTCTCTCTCTCTTTTTTTTTTTTTTTGTATTTGCCAAAAGTTGCTTTGTGGCCTAAGATATGGTCTATTTTAGAGAAGGATCCATGTTCTTCTGAGAAGAAAGTATATTCAGTCCTTGATGGATGAAATATTCTCTATAAGTCAGTTAAGTCTAAACTATTAATTGTATTTTTTATTTATACAGCTTCTTTATTTAGTTTTTGTTTGGATCTATCTAGTGATGAGAGAGATGTGTTAAACTCACCCATAATTATTGTATTGTGGCTTATTTTATTCTTGAAATTGAGAAGGATTTGTTTGTATGTAGGTGCTCTACCATTTGGGATATAAATATTTATGATATGTCTTGTAACAACAAGAAACTTTTCTTAAGCAGTATGTATAATTATATAGTATAATTCTCTTAAGCAGTATGATATAACCTTTGTTCCTTCTGATGACTTTTGGTTAGAAGTCCACTTTATCTGATAAGAGGATAGAAACCACTACATTATCCATGTGAATGATATATATTTTTTTCTCATCCTGTTACTTTCAGCCGGTGTATTTCTTTGCTTGTGAGTCTCTCGGAGATAGCATATTATTCTGTTACATTTTTTTAATCCAATTTTCCAGTCTGTACTTTGATTGAGTTTAGTCCATTTACATTTAATGCTATTATAGAGATATGATTTTTATTCTCTGTCATTTTTATTTATTTCTGGCTTTTAATTTGAATTAGTTTCCCTGTTGATTGACTATTCTAGCGTAGTTCCTCCTGTTGCTTGTTTTCACTTTTATTTTTCATTTCTTCTTCACAAAATATTTTTTCCAAGAATGTTTTGTAGAGCAGTTTTTCTAGGTGTACATTCTTTTACTTTTGTTTATCATGTAAGATTTTTATTTCGTTGTCAATTCTGGAGCTTAATTTTGCTCAGTATACTATTCTTGCCCGTCATTCATTTTCTTTCAGAGCTTGGTATGTTAGTTTACGACCTCCTAGCTTTGAGGGTCTAAGTTGACAAATCAGCTGAGATCTAGATTGATTTCTCTCTAAATGTTATCTGTCATTTTTCTCTGGAAGCCATTAAAATTCTATTCCTCATTATGTTAGGCATTTTCATATTAATTTGCCTTGGTGTGGATCTGTTGTAATTTTGTATATTTGGGCTACTGTAAGTCTCCTGTGTTTAATTTTCCATTTTGTTCATGAAGTTTGGGAAACTTTAGGATATTATTTTATTGAAAATATTTGTGTATTCATTTGGTTTGTATATCTGAGCCTTCATCTATCCTGATAACATAAAAAGATGAAGCTTAATTTTATCCCATATTTCTTGGAAGGTACTGTTCCTAATCTCTTAACATATTTTCCCCATAGTCTACTTTATTTCCTAGATTATATATTTTGTCTTCATTGCCTGAAACTCTGTCTTCCTGGTGTTCTAGTCTCTTGATGATGCTTTCCATTGCATTTTTAATTTGGTTTATTGATTCCTTCACATTTCAAGAATTTCTGACTGATTGTCCTTCAGGATCTCTGTACTTATTAAAATTCTCTCTGCTTTCATTTTTTAATGTCATCTTTTACCTGGTAGATCATTTTAACCATGAACTTTCTGACATTTCCTCCTCTATGATGTCAATGGAGTCTACTGTTGAGGAAATCTGTTATTTGGGATGGTTTTTTCTTCCCTTGCTTTCTCATACTGTTTGTCTACCCATCTAGCTCAATGGATCTGATGTTGTAGAGTTTCTAACTTATGAGTTTATAATGTCCCTCTATGTTAGTATTACCTTACAGATTGGGGAGAGCATACATAGCACTGATGTATACAAACAGTATACAGCAGGAGACTTGGTCCTAAGTTCCTATTTTGATATCTAATGTTAATTGATATGTTATGTGAAGATAGTATGATCAGCAATTTCCATCAGAATAAATAGTAAAAAATGCATCGTCTCTGGCTTATTTTTTATGACTTCTGCCATATTAATTATTGCTCTGACATTAGTGGTAGGCATAGATATTATATACCTCAATTAGTATCAAGAAGTGTTAAGAATAGAGTAGGGTATGTGCAAAGAAGAAAAGATAGAAGGGTAAAATTGCTTGCAATTTTGAAGGGTGAAGAGGGAAGACACAGTGATAACTTGAGATATGCTGTTAGTTTGAAAGGGGAAGAAAAATAAAAGAATATAAAGGATGAGAGAAAGAATGGAATTTGGGTATCAGGAATAGATAAAAGAGAGAGGGAGACATGGGAGATAGGAGTGATAAAGATGATCCAAAACAAAATAAACTAATCAGAAACCCTAACCCTCAAAATACAGAGCATGGAAAAATAACACCCTTAAAAACTTTCCCCAACAACCACCATCACCAACAACAACAGCAGCACAACAACAACAACAACCAAATAAATAAGGAAAAAGAAAAAAAAATAAGAGAGAAACAATTATATGCACATGTAGGAGTATTTGAATCAGTTAGTACACATTCAAATGAACAAAAACCCAATATAGAAAAGCAAAAACAAAAAGCAAAAAAAGAACTGTAAACCACAACAAACAAGCAACAATAACAGAAATGTTGGTGAAATGTTAAGAAATGAAAAAGTGTATCTGTTAGCTGCAGGGCAGGCTGAATGAATATTAGCTGCAGTGTGGTCTGAACACTGGACCCCCATCCATCTTGTTCCTTATCACTTGTTTGCCTCAAGTCTGAACACTCAACCCCACTCAAGGCTGATCACTGGATCCCCAAACTTCTGGTGCAATGGAAACCCACATGTGTCCCCTGCCCAGTCTGCCTGCAGGCAGAAGACAACACCCTTAGCAACTACTGTAGGATCCAATCACTGTACACCAACAAGGCAGCTTGCAGACCCAGAGACCCCATTAGATTTTGGCTATAAAAACTCTCTCCTTCCTGGTCCTCTTTCTCTGTCTTGCTTTCTTTCTGTGTCTTGCTTTCTTTCTCTTGTGCTTTGCTCTACCTCCCTCCCTCCCTCCCTCTCTCCCCCTCTCTCCCCCTCTCTCCTTCCCTCT
The DNA here is from genome assembly GCF_048772815.1 of Callospermophilus lateralis. Lineage (NCBI taxonomy): Eukaryota > Metazoa > Chordata > Mammalia > Rodentia > Sciuridae > Callospermophilus > Callospermophilus lateralis. The sequence goes on along the minus strand of NW_027513809.1, from coordinate 1,486,009 downwards.
CTCCCTCCCTCTCTCCCTCTCTCCCTTCTTCCCTCTCTTTCTCTCTCCCTCCCTCCCTCCTTCTCTTCCTCCCTCCCTCTCTTCTCGTTCCCCACTCACTCTCTTGCTTTCTTTCTCTCTCACTTTCTCCTCTTTCTCACTTTGCTCTCCCCTACTCTTGCTTTTGCTCTTTCCTTGCTTTCTTTCTCTCTTTTTTCTTCTTCCTTCCCTGTTAATCAGACACTGATGCAATAAAGATCTCTTGGTTGCTCAAAGTGTCGTGATCACTTTCCTTTCAGTATCCACTATGGAGGACAAAATAGTCAGCGTGTGTGTTCATCATCTGTGCCCACCTGGTTTTCTTATTTGTTCTTGAGGTATGATCTCAGCATGGGAGTATGGGCCATGGATTGTGCTTTCTTCCTTTCTCTTGTGTTGCTCACTGGGTTTAAGGCTTAGATTGAAGACTTCCCAATTTCCCTTCTGGGGATATTAGTGTGGACAAGTCAGGCTGTAGGTCTAGAAGCAAAGTGGTGTACCAGGGAAGCAGGTTGTGAATGGGCAACAAAGCAGCTGGCCATGTGTATGGTGGGTGTAGGTCAATCGAGGTGGGGCACTGGGTCCTGTGGGCCAGCGGCAAGGCTGTGTTCTGTACTGGCCAGATCTGGTGATGAAACAGCATATAGGGTCTAACCACATCTGGGAGCCCATCTGGCTTCGATGGCCTGTGTTAGGTAAGTCAGGTCCAGGTGCAGGCCCATGGCAAAGCTACATGTCAGACCAGACAGGTGTGGCAATGAGGCAGCATGTAGGGCAAGTGCAAGTCAGGACCCAGGCCAGGCCACATATAGGATAAACCCCCTGAACCCTGAGTTGAGGTAGTTTCAGAATTTTTATAACCAGCATGTAAGGGTAGGGGATCAGAATTTCACAGTCTGCAGAAATTCCATAAAAGCATCTTTTTCTTTTATTGTTCTGGGCAAGTTAACCCTTCAAGGACAACACCTGAGGAGGGGAGAGCTTCTTCTCCCCTTTCTTCCTCCCCTGCCAGCTGTTACCATGGAGCCCAATTTGGTAACGTTTCTCATCTTAAAAATGTAGACATCTCCATGAAGCTCCAACTCAAGGCCAGAGGCCTTGTTAAAGGTTTGGTCTTTTTTTTTTTTTTAAATCACATTTTGCATTTGCAAACACACTTCTACAAACTACTACTATACTGGATACAAGTTTGTGAAAAAACAAGTAAAGGGGAGCTCAGTACCTGGAGTGCTGATTTCTTCCCAGTCAGTAGCCAAGTAAAATGGAGCAACAGGAAAATAGGAAGTTTAACTACTTTGAATTTTTTGTAAAGACTATTTAGCTTATAGTCTTAAAATTGATTATGGTGAAGATTTCTGGAGAAGCTTAGTTATGTTCATTTTTGTGGAGGAGGGGGTGCCACTACAATGTGATCACCTGGTCTTATCTCATTATCTTGTCTGAAGACCTCCCAGTTCTTGGTCTCTGTGTTAGTCTCTAAATTATATCACACTCACCCTCTTCCTAACTGCTTCCTAATAAGGGTTCTTTCTCTCCAGGGCTTTTGTGTGTGGCACTTGGGTGTGCTGCACACCTGCCCCTGTGAAAGCTTTTCTTTTTTGTTGGGCAGTCACTGTGCTGGGATACCAGCTCTGGGGAGATGGGGAGGTAGAGACTGGGTACCTAGCCAGCCGGAGTCCCAAACTTGGAGTTGCCCCTACCAAAGATAATGATGAAAGCAACCCAAGATGGAGGTGTTTGCTTTCAGCAATGGGATGTTGGGTCAGGAGGGTGTAGCCAGGCGATAATGTTGGAGAATGAGTTCAGAGGCTAGGTCTATGTCCTGCAGTGTGTGGCTGTGGCTGTCTTTAGAGCCTGTGTGAAGTTCCCTGGTGTAGGCGTGCTACAGTGCATAGAGTACTATCTCCATTGCTGCAGAGTCCCAAGATGGAGGTGACTGGGAAAGTCCCATGTTGGTTGATGGGTGTCCACACACGAAATGTAGGAGGTGATCCTGCATGTGGGTAGCTTCCAGGTCTCCTGTGTGGGAGCTGCATCCAGTCCAGGATTTCTGCTCCGGTGGGTAGCCAAAAGTTTTATGTGGGTGTGGATACCAATGGTTCTCCTTGGGCACCTGGTAGTCCTGTGTGGGTGAGTAGTTGGGAGAACTACTCTGATGCTGAGACCTGGAGCCCTGTGTGAAAGCAGGAATATTGCTTGCAGAGAAGTAGTGTTCTTACTTCTTGAGTTCCAGGTCATGGAGCGATATAGAATGCTGCCTCCCTCTGGCATCTTGGATCCCTCTTACTTTCATTCTTGAAGCTAATAATTTGTTTTATTTTTCTTGACCAACTCTCTGTAAATTTAATTTTATAATTTTTGTATTAAAATGCATGCATTATTTTCTTGCTGAATTCTTACAAAACAAGTTATAAACCCTAATAAATCTATATATTTCAGGAAATGACTGGGATGATGATAGTTCAAATATATTTAAGTCAGAGCAGTATATATCATTCATAGACTATACCCTGCTAAACATCAATAAAATTGTTTAATTCAGAAGATTTGTTTTTTCAATATTTTTTTCCTATTCTCAGTGCCTTGCATGAGCTTTCAACATTCCCTTGCTAAGGTATGAAGTATCTTTGGGAACCTTCTACTGTGATTCTTGTCTCACCTGGCCTTCCTTTCAGCATCTTTGCCTATTATCTTCCAGACCAAATTTTTTTCTTTACTCAGTTGTCAACCATGGTCTTTGTTCTCTATTTATTCTCAAATGGAGCCAACTACCCATCAAAAATTATAGCTGTGTAAAGATCCATGTCCTTCACAGCTCTCGCATTGCTAAAGACCACCATTCAAAAAAAGACAATGAAAACATGTAACTAGCCATGGAAGAAAAATCTCATATTTAAAAAATAAGTAGCATTTTCCTATTCTGCTATCAATATTTTCATGTCAGTAAAAATGTTAAGGTCACTACAACATTTATATATAGGAAACTATGTTAGCTTTTTGTCACTGTGGCCAAAAATACCTGGAACAAACAAATTAAAGGAGGAAAGGTTTATTGTGGCTCATCTTTCCTAAGGTGTCCATGCATGGTCAGTAGTCTTCACTATTTTGGATCAGAGATGAGACAGGATGGGTGGAGAAAAGCTGCTTAGTTCACAGCAGGCAGGAAGGAGAAAGAGAATATGACCACCTTTCAATAATTCATATTTTTAATCCATCAAATGGATTAATCCACTCATGTGGTTAAAATTCCCATAAGCCAATTATTCCCCCAAAGCCTCACCTCTGGACATTGATTTTGAGGACCAATTTTTAAGTACACTAGTCTTTGTGGGACATTTCACTTTCAAACCATAGCAGAAACCACTTGTAGATCCAAGTATCCTCATTAGTAAAACAATAAACAACAAAACCAATAATTAACGATGTAATCATGAAATGAATTCATAGGTTGACATGAGTTTAACTTTTGAAATTATTTAATAATTTAGACTGTAATTTTAAAAAATAAAAAGAGCATTTCTGATTACATTATGAAGTTTAAAAAATTAATATTTATAACTTTGAATCTCCTTAGTCTTTAGTTATGTTTTTTAATTCAGTGTCAGCGTAATAAGTTTTGCTTATGCAGTACAATTGTAGGTGCAAATGGCAGTGCATCTAAATGGTTTGAGAAGAAACATTTCAAGTACAGATATGACATAAAAGGAAAGAAAATCTTTTAAAATTTCAGAAATGCAGTATGATTGAATCAGAAGATTGTGACTTGGAAACTTCTATCCTGAGGACAATTCTTTGCTTTGATGCCTGTATCCTCCTATCTGTGTGGTTCTTTCTCATACTTTGTAATCCACAGCAAGTTTCATTGACTCCTGGGCCTCCAGTGATGACTGATCTTTTCCTGACACCAAATGGTGGCTGTCATGTTTCATTTATATTTTCAGTGTTATGAATCATTATCATAATAAGATTTTAAGCTTCTTGAAGACAGGGGAATTATACTGACATTTTTAGTCAATATCTGTGTCAAGCAATTTCTATAAATTACTTTGGTTTGTTGAATCATTACAACAACTATATGAGGTAGGCTAAAAAACAAGTGTGAATTTATGGACGTCCCTAGGAAAGACAACTTGAAGTGCATTGTAAGATGAAATCAATCCAGTAACCTTTAGGAAAGCAGTGTCGCATAGGGATCAAGGTTGGTACTCTGAAACTAGAAGGAACTGGATCTTGCTCATACCAGCAAGTTCTGTTACTTTGGAGAGCATTTGAAAACTCTAGGAACATCAATTTCTGATCTTTCAGAAGAGGATAATAACAATTTCCCCGTATGATCACTATAAGAATTAAACTTATATGTAGGCAGAATTCTCATTAAGTGTTTGATAAATGTTAATGGCTCTTTTTATCATTAATATCTTTTTTCATCAGCTCCCAAACCATTTTCTTTTTAGGCAGGTATAACACCCAAATAATTTTATACTTCTTATTTGATCTAGAGACATGCTGAGCTCAAAATAGATGTTCAAGACCTTTTTCATTCACAAATATTAGGAATATTATTAAATGTTTCATAATTTATATAGGTTCTAAAATTCTTGCTGTAGTCTATTATCCATGAAATAGAAGAGAATAATAAGTATCCCTAGCTTATCTGAATGAGTTTTAGCAATTTTTAATAGTTTGTTAGTCACTTTGTCTGCTTAAGCAGTAGAGACACAGAGTTGAGCAACAGGTAGATTTTGAAAGTGACCTTGACCTACACTATAGGTATTGTTCCTGTACATTATTTTTACAACTCCATAGAAGACTTAAGAATCATTTTGGTCATGTGGAATATTGACAATTTTAAGGTATGGATTAGAAGAAATGTACCAAACTACTTTGTATATGGTACTTCTAGTATGACCACAGAGCAGTGGACTAGCCATTAATATATGTAGTTAATGGCAGTACTTTATAGGTACATATACCATGCAGTGAGCATTAGGCATAGTTTCTGACATTGGGTACTCTTGAATTCAAATTAAGAGATGAAGTCATAAGGCATCTAGTTCTCATATGGGCAGTAAATCTAAGAATATCAAAGAATTGCCCATTCAATTATTCTGGTAGGGTGAAGAAGAGGAATTTGTATTCCATATATATTCCACAAGCTGAGATTTGAGAGAAATATTTCAAATATGACTTTTAGACATTAGATATTATTTGCAACTATTTGACACAAAAATCACTCATATGTATTAGTAGACTTGGAATTTTATTATATTTTTGACTTATACTTCTACTTAATGATTACCTCTAACAAAAAAATATTCTACTGCCTGACACTCCTCTTATTAATGTTTTTACCCTAGTACTTTGTATTCTGTGTCTTATTCACAAATCACGTCTAAAATCTGTATTCATAGGGTAGCATAAACTACTATACTTTTGGGAATCTCAGTTCTTGCTCTTCACTCATTCCAATAAACATAATCAAGGTAAAGTGGTCTGAGTAGGCATGGAGGAAGATCTTTAGTGGAAGATGAAATTAGAAAAAATGTTAATTACAAATAGTACCTTTCTTTAGGAACTTCGGGATTCATATATTTTCCATGATGGTGTATACTTTTATTCTGTATTTCTTACATGTTTATTCACTCATCTATTTATTGTAAAACATTTTCCTAAGTGCCTACTTTATATCAGTCGAGGGTACAGCATGGAACAAAATAGTTTTATAGGCATGAACTATAGTATGCCTCAGTAACCATTTATAGACCTGGTTTGTTTGTTAGAAATCCAACTCTATCTCATCACCTTTTTCCTAGCTATAACTTCTCATCCCTGTGTGGTTGTTGATGGTACATCCCACTTGTTCCTCAACATGCCACACAACTACTGACATGATGAACATAATTACTAACACTAGACTCATGCACATAAGTTCTCCCTGTAGGCATTTTCTTTAAAGTAGGCAGTCCAAAATCCATTGAGAAAGTCCAAGGCACCAAGCCCATGGACCTTCCTGAAGGAATGGTTACACAGGTCTTCTCTTTCTCATTTCCCACCATCCAATATGTTTCTTCTCATTTCTGAATTTCCTGGCAGCCTTTTGTAAGTATCCTACACAGGTTTCTAACCTGTGAATAAGTTTCCTCTGTTGCCTGCATTATTTGCTTTGCCTCCTCATTTTGTTCCACCAGATGCACACACTCAAACCCAGCTTTTTCCAAGAACTCTGGGAAACACCCAGAGAGTGCCTATCTTGGTCTATAGCCACTTTTGACAGACTTAAAAGACCAACATGGACAGAGACCATAATAAATTAAAATGACAACACATACATTCTAGGGGAAGGAAATAGAGAAATGGAAGTTAACAAAAATATATTTTAGTAGGTAAATGCAACTAAGAAGGATAAAGGAACTTATGTGGATAGAAAGTTCAGGTACTGTTTTGGATAGGGTCGAATCCAAAAGACAATCTTTCTAAGGTGACAGTAAGTTCTGTGGATATCAGGCAGAGAAAACAGTAGAGCCAAGATCCTAAGGCAGAAAATTTTAAGACCTCTGGACAATAGAGGTGAGGCAAGAGAGATAACTGGGGGCAGATCATGTATGACTTTCTGTTTTCACAGGAAACATTGGGTACTATTTGAAGTTGGAGAAATTAGAGTTTTGAGTCAAAAAGTGACATAAACTGACTTGAACTTTGTAAAGGACCACTTACCTGCTCCAGAGAGAATGTGGATGAGGAAAAAGTTGAATCACAAAGGTCCATTTGAGATCCTCATAGGATCTAGGCAGCACCGATGGTGGTATAAATGTTGGTATAACATAAATGTTGTCTAACTCTGGGTATACTTTGACAGTAGAACCTTCCATTTTCAAGGCATAGGTAGAGCATGGTGGTTAAGATCTCATTTCATGGAGGCAATAAGTACTCTTCTAATATTGACTTAGTTGCCCAGAGTGAGCGAACATCTAATGTGGAATAGAAAAGGCTTATAGTCTCTTTTTCCAAAGGTTGTTCCTTGGAATAACAGAAGATACATAGGAATAAAGGTCATGATTAAATAAAAATTGAAAATGCATAAAATCTCTTCTGAGATACCAGGTATCTAAGGCATTGTAACATTAAATGACCTCTTTGTTATCTCAGAATACTCTATAATGATTTAATGTGGAAACTGTTTTGTAGCTTTTGGGAAGCGATGCCTTCTATATTCTTTAAATTTTAGAAAATGGATAATAAAAAAAAATATGCCCATTCATATATAAAGCTGCATCTCTAATAAAATGCAACTAATAATTGAAGAGCTCATTTTCATCTATTTGCAAATTTATGTGATTGTGTCTCCCTTTAATTATTTTACATAATTATGTTATCTAGCTGGTTCTTTCATTAATAAGTTAACAAAAATATTTGACATATTTTAAGTTTATACGGGAGTGATGATTGTATCTTTTTTTAAAAAAAACACTATTTTTTATATCATCCTTTGAGGTAGATGTTGTTATTCCCATTTTATAAATAATGACTCAGATTTTAAAGTTTTCTCAAGATGTGTGAGTCATAGACCCATTTCCTTAAAAAATATTACAAACTGTATTATCAAGCACTATGATCAAAGCCAATATTCCATTTTATTGTTTTACGTTAATAACTTTAAAAAAACCCCAAAATATAAATTGCTCATGAAGAGAAAGCATCTCTAGTAATTTTATAAAAGCCAATTTATTCTTGATTTTTGAGAAATGATAAAGTGGAAGAAAAGGGGGAAGGAGCAATCTGTTGTGTCAGTGAGAGTTGATCTCAGGTTCCTTTCTAGCATTTGTTGGGAGGTCCCTGCTGCCTCTTTCCTGGGGAAATTCTCCCACTGACTTTGCTTATTTCTGTTCATTCCCACACAGAATGTTAAAATCTCTTGCCATTGGGTGAGCAGGCTTACAGACAATCAGAACTGTACAAGACAAATGGTCCACAGATAAATTCACAGAATAGCTCATCTACACTATCCTCAGCATCCCTTCCACTTTGACTTCTGTCTCTTTGGGGCATCTTCATTCCACTTCAACTCTCCTCTTGAACTTCTATGCCATCCTTCCACAACCTGCTGAAAATTTCCTTTTGCTTCTGACCGTGAATTTCATTAGACAATACTTTTGTTTCCCTCACAGTTTTATCCTCCAGATATTTAAAAAAAAAAAGTTCTGGGTACATCATAGGTACCCCCCCAAAATGCAATTGATTTAAGGAATGAGTTATTCTGTCTCCCCTTTCTCTGGCTATGTCTTACCAAGCCTGTCCTAGGTTTTATGCATGATTGGTGAGTAACGGAAGCCAAGAGCTTGTCTCCAAATAAAGAGCCTTCTTGAGAACAGGTTGGCTTTTTCTTTAACTTTTCACTTTGTTTTAATGTAGACTTTGGGTAGAGTGTAAGTATCCCTCAGAGTGCAATTATAATAGGAGTTTGGGAAACACAATGAGAACAACATAATTGCTACTTACACGTAGAATCCTGCCACATATTTCTTTATCCATTCTTTTAATATATTTGAGTACTACAACTGCAGACAAGGGAGTCATGAAGAAAAATAGACCCAGAAATAATAAGTTCTCTACAAGTATAAGTAAAATAATGAATATGGTAATAATTCCCTAATCCTGAAAGTTTGCTATATACCTTGAAGATATACTAAGTCAAAATATATAATTTATAATTGCCTTTGAGGATAAGTAGAATAATTTCCATGGGTGAAGAAAGTGAGGAACAGAAAGAGACTTGTCAAAGTTACAAAAGTAAGTCACAGATACGGAGTTGAAATGCAATCCTTTTCCTAGTACCACTTCCTATGCTTTTTCCATTTATGAGATTCTCAAATTTTTGCAGTTTGGTTCTTAATAGGTATGTGGACCTCATGGCCAGGTAAATTATGTAGATGCATTAATAGTTTTAAAAGTAAAAATATAATACAATATTAATAATCATTGTTATTGTAATTAGTTTTATCAGTGAATGGTCAGCAGTTTATCATTTGCAGCATATCTCCAAATGAATGATTTAATCCTTAGTAAGTGTTAACTTGAATTGCAGGTCAGTTTATAAAATCATTGATTTTCATTCCTGCATTTTGTTTGTATTCAATTAAAGAATCCCTCTTCACATTATGCTTTGTCAATTATCTGAAGATTCAAATAACTCTGGTATTCAGATAGGGCACATAGTCAGAAATTATGGAGATTTATCTCATGGGACTTCTTTCATCAATTTATCAAATTAAAGTCAATAAGTGTATTACCCTCAATATCTAAAAAGCTGAATTTTATAACAGGGAAACTAGACATGAGTTTTTCCTAATCTACTCTTTGACAGTCAAGGTGGTTAAATGGTTCTACATGTTCTGTGATAGCAATGGGGTATGTATTTAAAATATACCCTTAGAGTAGTACTTCATTGATTTCCTTTTTAACAAGTGAAGGAAATTATTTATGGGAATGAGTAAAACTTTTGGCAGTTGAGCCATTTGTCCCATAGTTTAGTTGTGTTTTAAAATCCTGGTATCTTATTCAAAGCATTAAACCTTGAGGTATTTTAGCCCTGAAGAAATAGATTCAGACCACTTAAGATTCTGAATATATTGCTGAGATATGCCACTTGAGCAAACACTTGAAATCATAGCTGTGGGTTTGAAGCAATGTTTTTTTATCTTGTTTCACATTTCATAAAGTCATATGAGCACCTTTCCCCTTGACAGCCAGCATGTCTGGTGTTAAGAAAGGAGTCATGTACTCATTGCCCATTTCTCTGCCCAGCATGCTGAAAAGAGGGAAAATTCTAAGTGAGTGTAATCAGATCATTTTCACTATTCCCTTCAATACTGAATCAGCTCATGTAGGACATTGTTGACAAGCAACTGTAATCACAATGAATAAATCAGTGGGTGGATTGGCCTACAGAGGGAACTTCCCATTTGTATTTCACTATTCCTTGCTCCTAAACAGCAGATGCTCAGAACTGAAGTAATTCTATTCTTCCAGTATGTTATCTCTCACAAAACTAAGTTGACAAAAACACAGTAGAGAGGAGTAAATCTTCAATTCTAGCCAGAACAATATATGGATCCATTTTCTATTCTTCATTCATAAGCTCATTCATTGAGTACTCATTGCTTGCTGCCATGTGATAGGCCCTAAGGAGGGCAAATGTGGACCTATCTCATATCCTCATGAAATGTGCACATGCCAGTATCTCATTCTGTTCTTCACATTATCATCCCATTTTTTTTTTAAGATACTGCCCTCTCTTAAGACACTGGTATTTTATGAACATTCAGCTGTTATATGATAAAAGCAATTTGGTAGTGGCTCATTCTGCTTTCTCCATGGATAACACTTGACAGATACTTTGAAACTTGTTTTATAGGCTTCTCCAAAGTAGTGTGAACCATCCCTGTTTTTGCCATGAGGTGTATGACTTTGAGTAATGTCTCTCCGGTTTCCATTTCTTCTCCAGTTTTAGTGAAATAATGTCCTGTTGTGTAAGCCCTCTTAAGTGGTCAAGGTGCAATAGTAAATAAGACAAAAACGTTCCCCATACACACAATTTGTCAGCACTTCCAGTTGGTTCTCCTTAAAATATACCACAGACTTGTTGATTTAAAAAAAAATTATTTTTCTGTTTAAATGATTACCACCCTAGGTCACTTGGACTATGGTAAAACCTTCTAATTGGTCTCCTTGATTCTACCTTTATCCTCATATTTCAAAATAGAATAAATTTAGGTCTTTTGAAAGTATAAATTTAGAGAATATCACATATATTTCTAATCAGGTAGTAGCTTTCCGGATTAATTAGGGTTTAATTCATAAAACTTTCAAGTGGAGTTCAAGGCTCTATACATTGTTTCTTATCTACCTTTATGACATCATTCTCTATTTTTTTTAACTCCTGGTGGAATAAATGCACTGACCTTGTCATCTAATGGCAAAATCTTTACACATGCCTTTCCTTACATCTGGAATGTTCTTCCTTCTGTATTTTCATTTGACTCTTCTTGTCATTCATCAGTTGCAAATTCAATTGCAATCTCTGCATTGAGTCTCTTTCTGACAATTTTCTTAGATCTGGTATAATTTAAAAGTCATGAAAATACTAGATATCAATAATTACATCAAGGAAAGAAAATATACTAAATTGTTGTAGGAAGGGAAGAAACAGAATAACTAGGCAAAGGAAACTACTTTAGGAAAGGTAGTTAGGCCAAGTCTTAGAGTTTGATGGCTTGAAGGATGAGCAAGAGTGAGGGAAAAGTATTCCAGTAGAAGCAAACAGCAAAAACCCAGACCCCCAAATAGGAAATTCTTTGTTTGGCACTAATATTCAACGTTCCTATGTGACAGGAGAGCAGATAGTGAGAAGTAGAGCAGGGTGGAATGATATTGGAGAAGTCTTCAGAGTCTAGCAGATACTTACGGAGTGTACTAAGGTGTTGGAGTTTATCCTAAGTTTATTGAGAAAGTAAATGAAGGATTTATAAGCAGAAGCATACTATGATTGAATTAATAAAAATAATTCTTGTTGCTCTGTAAAAATTGACTATACAGAGTGATTGAAAAAAGTAAGAATTTTAGTTAGGATATCATAAAGCTAATCAGTAAGAAATTGGTGTCTTTTTTTTTCATTCCCATTTTCCACTGCTTTATTAAAATTCATACCTCAGGGATTCACTTTTTCTAATACTTGCAGATTATAATTTTGTATTTGTACTGTATTGTGCTATTTTGAGGCATAATATTGACAGAAAACAATTTTTTTGGTTGGGGGGGCGTTCAGGGATTGAGTCCAGGGGTGCTTAACTATTAAGCTGCTTTCTCAGCCCTTATTATGTTTTCTTTTTCTTCTTAATTTTGAGACAGGTATTGCTCGATTACTGAGGGCCTGGCTAAGTTGCTGAGGCTGGATTTGTACTTGTGATCCTCATGCCTCAGCCTCCTGAGCCAGTGAGATTACAGGCTTGTGCCGCCACCTCTTGCTGTCAGAAAACTTTTTTTTTCTTGTGGTGTTGTTAGAACCGTTTACCAAATTGGAACTATTGCTTTAGTTTATAAACTGCAATGGTGACAAATGGTCCAAGATCCAAAGAAATTTCTGATGTGTACCTGTTGTCCTATATAATAATCTTATTTTCTATTTAAAATGTTCCAGTTTATATAATGTATTATATGATAACTCTAACACACTAGTATCACAAATGCTAAATTAAGAGACAAGTAAATGTAAATGTATTAATGTAAATTTACATATGTTTAAATACAAATCATTATGCTTTCTATTAACTATTGATATAAGGTGCCATGGGAACCTAGACATCAAGTGGGTGATGATGATGCTTGGCCCTTTCATGCCTAAAGAACTCATTCTGTCCTATTCCTAGCTGTGAGGTGGTTCTTAGGTTTAGTGTGACAAGAAAAACTAGAGCACTCATGTTCTCTCACCCAGGACCGCACAATCCCACCACAACCAAAGTGACTCTGTGTTCTGTGCATGATCTTCCATTAGCCCAGAGATGCTACAAAGTACTGTGTGTTTGCTGCCACCCACTCCTCTTGGTCATGAGGACATTAGCAATATTCATCACTGTTTCTGAGCCTGGAAAAATTCTCCAAAACCCCTGTAAATGGCATCCCAGGCACTCAACTTTCCCTCAATTAGGATTTATGGGCTTTAAGAAGAAAACTGTTTCTCATTCACCTGTTACTCTATTCCACTCTCTCCTCTTCCTTTATGTCATCACTTGTTACAAGTGAAGAGAGATCATGTGTATATTTCCACTTAATCTTTGGTCTTTATTTTAAACACAATAAGTTTGGCATGAGCTGCTGTATATTTCAAAATGTTTATATCAGTTGTCTTTACAGCTAATAGGAGTTGCAAGTTGCCTTCCAATGAGAAACAGGTTCAGAGAAATTTTAACTCTTTTCTATGAAATTAGAAAACAGACCAGCAATGCTGATTACTTAAGAGGATTTCAAGGATTCTTAAATCTTCTAAACTCTTTAATCCCTGAGCTGTTTCTCCAGACTTTGTGCTGTCACGGTTTCCTATTCCATTAAAAATGCAAGGGAAATATAATGAATGACTTACTGCATCTGGCACTTTCCAGGTGTTTTCTTTTTGATCTATGTAGCCTGTTTTAGTAATGCTCTGGAGAGATTTTTCAAAAAATAATGTCCAAGTACTGTTGCAGAGAACTGACTGTTCCCCATAGAAAAGCAGGAAGGCAACGAGAAAAATAATATTGCTTCTGCATACAAAATGACAAAGCCAAGGCATAAAAGTCTCCATTTTCTTGTCAAGGGTTACTTGTGGGTTGGTTGGAAGTGGAAAAATATAATTTATGAAAGCTGTCATAGGAATATTCTTCCGTGCTTTTCTCATAGCAACTATTATTTTTCCTTCTTGTGATGCTTTATGCCCTGGACCCCATAACCCCCAATAGGCATTGATGTAGGAAATAGTATTTTATATCCAATCATGAAGAGTAGATGATTCCACAGCTGACATTCCATTATGTTATTCAGACTAGCACAAAACAAACTAAGAAACAAAACAAAAATACTATACAATGCCTAAAATTCTTGTCCAAAGAGGAATAATTATTGTTGTTTCTTAGGGGAAAAAAGGAAAACAACATTATCTGCATCTGCATGTTTTCTTATTGACCTCGCTTGAGGAAAAAAATTAAGTGGTTTACTATTTTTTGACTTCTGCTCATCTTCTAAATTGAGATCAGCCACAAGATACACAGCGGCACATTTGGCTTCAATAACTAGAACAGAACATTTAATCATTGTGCATAATATTCCATCTAATGAAACACAATTTCCTCATGGGAAAACAGTCCCTTGGCTGGGAATGCTCATACTTGCTAATTCAGCCACCGCATTCTCAAGGGTACTGAGGGACCCTTCTCAGATTCAGGAGAAATTGAGAGTTGCATAGAAGAGTAAGTTGACAGAAAAATTGAGGCAAGTGTTTGAGGAGGCCCCAAAGAGGAGCAAGGGTACAAACACAAGCTCTTGACTGCACTTGTCCAGTTCTCTTTGGTTTTGGTGTGATTCAGTGACAGCAAAAAATAATGCCTTTTTTTCTTTCATTATAAATACTTTGAGGCAAATGGAGATAAGGTAAATGCTATTTACATAGAATATTCATATCTAATATTAAATACCAATATTATGCTACGCCTAGCAGATATAGATTTGTCTTGAAGCTGAACACTGGCACTGAACTAGGGCAGGGGACTGCTATACATTTCAGATACTGATTTAACACAATAAAGGTCGATTTTTCATTAAATACATTCAAGTGAAGGTCAGCAGGAAAGCTCTGCTTCAAGGATCCCAGATACTTCATGCTGTGCCATGCCATTTCTCTTTGGTTTCAAGAATAGGAGAGAGGAAAAACATGAAGGATGTCACAAAAAGATTTTGGAACTAAGGTTGGTCAACTACCACATTAACCCACATTTTATTTGCTAGAACTCAGTTGGCATGACTCCACTTAACTCCAGGGAAACTGGGATGTGTTATTTAGCTACATGCCCTACCCCCCAAATAGAAATAATCATCTCCCACAGATACAAAAACATAGAAGCATTGAAAAAGTAAACTATTTTATGAACATGAACGGGGTTTGGTTTATCACAGGAGTCTCAGCATTTAGCTGTCTGTGCTGTTTTATAACCCCCCCTCCCCAACACTTTGTCTTTGTTTACCCAGGTTTGGAGGATTGTAGGATGGAGAATATATCACAAATCTCTTTATACTAGTGTGATGAGTTTTCTTTTGGAGATTTCTGCACTCACGTAAATCAGAAATGTCATGGGTTAGTAGTGTGATTCACCTATGCACGACCATGCTATTAGTCTCTACTCTAAAAGTGGCTTTTATATAATTACTCCATGGAAATGAAAGTTGTTGAGGGCTGTGATTTCTTTCTCAGGGATACCACACTTTGCTTCCATGACAATCTTATCTTCCACACTGTTTCTCAAAAATATTTGAAGACAACAGCATCTTCAAGGGTCAATTTGTTTTTTAAGTGGAGAACAAGCCCATGTTGGAAGATTATTTTCAATGCGCTAATGCTGTCCCAGCCTGATGCCTTTTACATCTTTATTATAAAACTTGATTAATATTAACCTTGTTTAATATTAACTGTAGGATTCACTGTAGCTTGAGTAAAAATGAATATAGATTAATATATTTCATGGTAATTCATAGGTTGTTGGTAAAATAGATATTCTTAGAGTTTACACAGGTCTCACTTTTCTAATTTGGAATGCTTTTAAATGTCCTTGAGAACTTCCCTGAAGTAAAATATAATCTTGAAAAAAAAAGCCTGCTAATATATTTATTGGATAACATTGGGTTTTCTTATGCTAAGTGTTTTTAAAATGTCAGTCTGTTGATATGGATGTGATTTCAACTGGGCATATTATGAGAAATTTATCAGCAATCATTTTTACCTAAGAATTATTGACATTTTCATGTATCATATCATTTAAAATTTGTGCCCAGATTATAGTTGTAGAATTTAGAAGAATAAGTACCTTGAAGCTGGTATTTCTGTCTTTTCACTGAAAAACAACACCTTCTGCTTTAATAATACACTTCAAGTCAGAAACCCATTGGCCAAACAGCCTGGTGCAGAATTCTAAGGTCCTCTCAGACTTTTTGAATGGATGTTCTGGCTTTATGCATCTTGTTCCCTTTTACGGGAGGATTGCTAATGATATGTCTTCTCTTGAATCATGCAAAGGCAGCCTAGATGCTGAAAGCATTTTGTTTGCTTTTACTTCTAGAGTAAGGAGTGGGTACCCTGAATTGTTCAAGTTTGCTTGGCTTCTCCCAATCCTGCAGAGTTAAGCTGGCTGGCTGTGTGAGATGCTTGCCTTCACTGTCCACAGGGATGCACTTGAGGAGCTGGTATCACAGAGGGGATATGAAGCCCACTGGGTGTTTGGGATGCCTACATCATTTAAGGAAGTCCATAGGTAAAATATCTCAAGTAGGGTGTGGCTAGCATTCCTGATGTCTGCAGAACCCAGAGTTTCTCTTCCCTGGTCCCAGCCTCTCCTGCTCACCTCAGTATTTTTGGTGGGTCAGGAAAGAACTGTGCCTCTTGAGAAGCATCCTGCTTTGTCTGGGAGTGCTAGGCGTTCACTTAACTTTTCTTACTTTCTCTCCTGAAATATATTGCTATCTGAGGGGGATTCTTCTTGTCCCTGACTTATAGTGCCACTGGAGTAGGTTGATGTGGATAAAATAAAGCTGCCATTCTTATTCCCTTGAATGCATATAATTTCAATTTTTTTTTGCTCCATTATTGTCTGCATCTCTCTGCTAGCTCCCAGTTTTCTACAAAAGTACTCTCTCTCACTCTCATGCATGGGGTATTTGTCAAAATTGATGCTTCTGCCAGAAGATGATGGCAGAAAGGTACTCTTCAGCCACATTTTTGAATTACTAAAGATTTTAAATTTGAATTACACCACAGCACTCTGGCTCTTTGCCTGAGGATTGGCTTATTTGATGAGGTTAAGACTTATGACTGGTCATCAATCAGTATGAAGCTTCACAATGAGATCAACATTGTGTCCATTCCTTTTATAGTTTTTAAATAGCTCATGAAAAATAAGAAATGTTTCAGCCTGTATTACTTCCATTACTTCCAATACTACCAAAATTTCCTCTTTAATTTCATGTCAGTTATCTGACCCATATTACATACATTGAGATTCTGAGTACATTCATGCATTTTTTCCCACTTCACTTATTAAGGATGGCTTCTTATAAGTCTTTGAAGCTGATAAGGAATTTTCTAGGGAGTTTGGACTATGGAGTAATAATATAACTTCTTGATGACTTTATAGCTTTATATTATAACATTAACATAACAGTTTCCTGGGAGATTAAAAGCTACTTTTTCTGGCAAGAGTGTAAGGTATGTTTTGAAGAGTCTTGCTGAAATAAAATTAGGTAAAAATGTAAAGAAATAGATTTCAGAGGGCCTTAGAATTCTAGTGGGAAAAAGTGGATTTATCTTGGGAAGCAAGAAAATCCTTGGTTAAGGAAACAATGGGAGAAAAGGAGATTCCTGGGGATCTGTATGTCAATCAAATGCTTAAAGGAAAGTGAAAAAGGAAAAGATTATCCAGAAAGAAATGTTATAGAAATTGCATACAAATATAAACATATGTGATTTAAGTTCTCATGTTGGGTAGTGCTGATGTGGCTAGAGGACAAATGAAAAGGTTGAGAAGTAGTATTTTCTCAGCAAAAAAGATTCAATTGTAGGTATGAGCAGTTTCCATTTTTACAATATTTCGGGTTCCTATATCTAAATTTTCTATGCTAGATGACTGACATGGTGGTGGTAATACCATAGAGAAAAAGACAGTTTGTAAGTGGAATTGTACATTATTTATTCTTCTGTAATGGGTTATTTTGCTCAGCATAATGTCCTTTAGTTTTATCCATGCTGTTCCATATTGTATTTCCTTTCATTTTAAGGCTAAACAATATCCCATTGTATCCGTGTACCACATTTTTTATCATTCATCTATTAATTGACATCAAGACATATTTTATCCAGTCATCTATTGATGGACATTACATCTTCTGCGAGTAATGCTGTAATAAATATAAAGGTGTAGACATCTCTTCAAGAACTTAATTTCAATGCTTTAGATAAATATGAAGAATTTCTGGATCATATGTAGCTCTTAACTTTTAGAGAACACCATACTATTTGCCACAGTAGGCATATGCTACATTCCAACCAATAGTGTACAAGGGTTTTCATTTGTCCCCATTTGTTTTGTTAATAGTTGTCCTGAGGATTTCATCTGTTATCATTGGTGTTTTGTTAATAATTGTCCTGAAGGTTTGATCTGAATTTCTTTGATCAGTGATGTTGAATAATTTTTCAGAGACCTGCTGGCTGTTTGTATGCTTTCTTTCAAGAAATCGCTGTGTAAGTCTTTTGCCTAGTTTAGTCAAATAACTCTTCTAAAAATCTTTTTTTTTCTTAAATTGTAGGAGATACATGTATGGTTAAGATATTAACCCTTTTTCAGACAAATGGTCTGAAAAACTTTTCTCCCACTTTCTCATCCCGTTTATTATTTCCTCCACTGTGTAGAGTTTTTAGTTTGATCTTATTCTGTTTATTTTCAGTTTTGTCTTCTATACTTTTGATATCAAATCCAACAAAACATCAAGACAAATATTAACTTATTTTGATAATAGAAGACTAAAACAAATTAAAATGAACATTTACCTTTCCCACATTACAGATATTATCCAGAATTATTATTTTAGCATAACTTTGTTTTTCTCATCTGTCAAAAAATATGCCCTGGGATATTTCCCAAATCTCTATTCTATTCCCATGGTTTAAGTGTCTTTATGTCTACACCATACTGTCTTAACTGTAGAGATTGTAATTATATATTGAAATCTGTAAGTGTGAATCCTCTAATTGTGTTCTTTCTCAACATTACTTTGTCTATTTGGGGTTTTGTATTGCCATATGAATTGTAGGATTTTTTTCCATATCTCTAAGGGAAACAAAACCATAATCAGTAGATTAATTTGGGCTAAACAGGCAGTTTAGCAAGTTATTCTTCAAATCCATGAATATGAGATGCTTTTCTTTTGTGTCTCCAATTTTTGTTAACGTTTTAAACTTTTGGGTTACATGTTTTTTCACCCTTGTGGTTTATTTCAAAGTACTTTATTCTTTTTGATGCCATGGCAAAGGGGATTATTTTCCTAACATCCTTCATGCATATGATGTCAACTAATCTTCAACAATAATGTCAAGAATGCACAATGAGAAAAGGAGGGTCTCTTCAAAAAAATGGTACAGAAAAAACTGGATGTCCACATGCAAAAGAATGAAATTAGACCCCTTCCTTAGGACATACACACACAAAAAACAACAACAACAACAAAAAAAAAACAAACTCAAAAGTGGATCAGAAGCTTGAATATTTAGGGAAAAGCTCTTGTTTTGATGGTGCCAGAAGCACATAAATCACTACTAGAAAAAGATGTTGGTGAATAACTAGCACTTTGTGACTATTACTATCAGCAAAGGGATAGCCAGAAAATAGGTTAGATTTCTGCTTTAGCAGACTGGGAAACAGCAGAGGTGAAAGGCAAGGTCTTGAGAAAGAGGTAATACCTAACTTAAGGCCACAAACCTAATGGATCATTTAAAGGCACATAGAAGGATCAGGTATATCTGGAATTGATATCAGACAGTCACTTCTGGCTGGACTGGCATTCACAAGTAAGTTTTCATGCTTGTTATGTCAGAAGTAATCACAAACATAGAGCTGGCTTATGAAAGCTGATGGTGTGCACTTCCCTTTAACTCCAAATTCATTATGTCATGCAGTTTTTCTGTTTGACATCAGCCACGGTTGAAGTACTTATGGTATGAAAGTTGGCATCCATTACAATTCAGTCCCTGACCCAATACTTCCACTGTCCTCCTCAAATAGCTAGTTCTTAAATATATACTAGTTTATCAGTCTATTATCTCTGTTCAAGGGATCTTACCTATGGAATGTCGGTCGCTGCCAACATAATTGTGTTTAGCTAGGGTTCAGGTGAGCTATAAGAGGTAGGGGATGACAAAGAAGTTTAGCCAAAAAGATGGTTTTTAAGGCAAGAATTACTGATTTATCAAGGACCTAGGAATTAGACCAGAAACTGTGTGTCTAACAGAGAAAAAGTAGGCCCAAGTCTTCATCACATCGGATTAGTCCCCGTCTTCCTTAACAGAAGACTTCCTTTAATACTCTTAAAGTGCAAGAAATAAAATTAAGGATGAATAAATGAGATGGATTCAAACTAAAATGCTATTTCTTAGCAAAAGAAATAAAGAGGTGAAGAGAGAGCCTACATTTTGGTAGCAAATTTTTGCCACACAGAAGTCAGATAGAGCACTAATCTCCAGGATATATAAAGAACTCAAAAAACTTAACACCAATAAAACAAACAACCCAATCAATAAATGGGGTAAGGGGGCTGGAGTTGTGGCTCAGCAGTAGAGCACTCGCCTAGCATGTGCCAGGCTCTGGATTCAATCCCCAGCACCACATATAGATAAATGTATTTTAAAAATAAATGAATAAAGGGGCTAAGAAGCTAAACTGACACTTCTCAGAAGAAGATATACAATCAATCAACAGATACATGAAAAATTATTCAACATCTCTAGGAATTAGAGTAGTTTTGATTTGCATTTCTCTTAAGATTTCATCTCACTCCAGTCAGTATCGCAACTATCCAGAATACAAACAACAATAGTGTTAGAATGTGGGGGAAAAGGCACACTCATATATTGCTGGTTGGACTGCAAATTGGTGCAACCACTCTGGAAAGTAGTATGGAGATCACTTGGAAAAATTGGGAATGAGCCACCATTTGACTCAGCTATCCCATTCCTTGGTCTATACCCAAAGGACTTAAAATCAGCATACTATAGTAACACAGCCACATCAATGTTTATAACAGCTTAAATCACAATAGCCAAGTGTGAAATCAACCTAAATGCCGTTTAATATATGAATGGATAAAGAAACTGGTATATATACACAATGGAATTTTACTTGGCATTAAAAGAATAAAATTATGGGATTTGTAGGTAAATGAAGTAAGCCAATCCCCCCCTCTCAAAAAAAAAAAAAAAAAAAGGCCGAATGTTCTCTCTGATAAGTTGATGCTGATTCATAATGGTGTGGGGCATGGAAAATAGGAACTTTGGGCATAGGGGTGGGAAGGGTAAGGAGGGGGTAAGAAGGTAGGAAAGATGATGGAATGAGATGGAAATCATTATCCTAGGTACATGTATGACTGCACATATGGTATTAAGCTACATAATATACAACCAGAGAAATGAAAAGTTGTGTTGCAGTTTTATACAATTAGTCAAAATGCATTCTTCTGTCATATATACCTAATTAGAATGAATAAATAAATAAATAAATAAATTTTTAAAAGAACTATCGCATTGTTAGCTACCTTAGGTGTTTTGGATGAGGCTCAACTAAGTGAGCACGTAAGTGTTCTGTAGGTATTATTATAATTAACCTAATCTTTGGAATCCAAACTTAATCCTGAAATAATACATCAGTTAAGAAATATTCTAATATGCTTCTTTTCATTTCCCAGATGGCTTGGGAAAGAATGGAACTGAAGTTAAGACGATAAACCTTAGGGTCCTAGTTGACTGAGCTTTTCTTCTTCTTTTTTTTTTTTTTTTTTGGTATGCATTACGCAAGGTAATTTATAAAAGGTGTTTTGGTCATTAAAATACATTTTAAAAGGCAGTGGAGTTACTCATATTTTCTTGAGTAGAAAATAGCCTGATGGTATCAAGAATCTCTTCTAGAATTTTACCCTGTTGGTAAAAGGTAAGCTTGATTTGGCATGGTGATCTCTTAGGCATTTTCTGTGTTGTACCAAATTACTCTAACAAAGTTATGGAACAGATATCATCAATTTTTAATAGATGAATCAGTTCTGTTTACACAGCAGGTAGTTATTCTGTGCAATGATAGGATTTATTTGTGAAAGATAGCTTGGAGCTGGGCAGAACTATAGGCCAGAGATCATTAAAGAGAATAAATCTATAAGCTAGATGAGAACAGAAGAGAATCTAGGTATAATACTGCAGAAAGAATGACAAGACCATGATGGGCTCAATATATATACAGAATATATAGGAGTAATTTGATCTGATACTAATGAAAAAGAGAATATAAGTAACTTAGGTTACATGAATTAAGTGTCCTGTTCAAATATACTGTCAACATTTGTCAATATTAATTATACATATTTAAACTTCTGCATTATTTACAACCATTCTAATATTCTTGTATCCCTTTTGAAAGAACTTATTGTGCATTTGACATTTTTCTTCACTCTGCAAATCTCCTAAATTCTGTGAATGTCATTCTGTGTTCTCTTAGTCACATGATTTCCCCCTCTCCTGTTTCCTTATCTTTTCTAAAATCCTAAATCATGATCTTAAGACAGTTTTGTGCTAACTCTTTGCTTCTATTCTTAAAAAAAGTCAAAGTAAAAAATAATAGGGCTGTCCCTATATCTAGTATTCACTAAGTGTTTTCTGTTGAAAAAGAAACATGTGTGCATTATTATATTTAATACTTAGAATAAGAGAAAATATTTGTTATTCTGTATCAATGAGTAGATAGCATTATTGCTTGTTTTGCAAAATTTACATCAATACATGCAATGTTAGGGATGGTCACTTCAGTTTTCTAGCTAATTTTGTGATGAAATAAAGATCAAATCTGGGAGTATGAGCTCTAGACCTACAGATTTAAGCACTGTGCATATGCCCTCTACTCAGCAGAGATGAGCTGGAGTAGTAATTCTGCAGGTGTAGTATATAATATATATATACTAAATTCTTGTTGAAAAGGTCAATTGGACACTTATACAAGTCTAGATTTTTCCTTTGTTATTCTAAACAGAATAAGGAACATTGTTTTACATAATTATATAAGATTTTTCAAATGTGTTTTTACAGAATTTTTAGTTAAACTTTTTGAAATTGTCTTATTTCTAATTATTTTTTACAATATAGTGCATTTTTGAGAAAATAATTTTTTAAATTGACCCATGAAGAAAATATTTCAGGGGTCACAAATTGGTTTTTATATTATCATTTTCATATATTTCAGAGACAATCTGTTCAATATGCATCACTGCTTCTCATCAGTTTTACTTTTAATTTATGGTCTTTACATCTGTGTAATTTTGTGCAATGAATTGTGAACAGTAGCTTTTTAAAGAATTAGTAGAGAAATTACAGGAAATAAATTTTATGGACCAAAACCATAAGGAAATTTATGGTTGTTTATAGAAAACATAGTCACTGATTCTTTATATTTTATGTCATTTTTCCCCCACCAGGTATTGGGGATTGAACCCATGTGTGCTTAACCACTGAGCCATGTAACCAGAACTTTTTACTTTTTATTTTGAGATAGGGTCTTGCTAAGTTGCTTAGGGCCTTCCTAAGTTGCTGAAGCTGACTTTGAACTAGCAATTCTCCCGTCTCAGCCTCTGGAGTCCGTGGGATTACAGTCGTGCACCATTGCTCCAGGCTCTTATAATTTACTTCTTATTGTAAAAGACATTCTAATGTAGCAATTTTATTCTTAATAAAAATTGGGTTACCCAAAATAAGCCATTTTAAGTATATGGATTAGTGTTTCTAGAGAGGTAAGTGAAAGTAGTGTTCACAAAATACTTTGAATATTATCTACAGTGAAGCTATGTATGTCTTAAGTCTAAGACTCATTGGCCTTGACAAGTTTCCCCCATTGAATACTACCAATATTAAACTCAGGTTTAAGAAATTCTCCAAACAAATAATTGATTTCTCTCCCGTACTAAAAATTTTCTTTCTGGTTTTGGTTCCTAACAATGAATATAATATACACACAATTATATTCATATAATTCATTCATAATTCATATATATATATATATATATATGTATATATACACATTCTATTCATATAGTTATATGTGTGTATTTGTATACATTTATATAATTATATGTATGTAGTATGTGGGTATATATTGGCCAAACAACAATGGCAGAAAGCTGCCTATCCCAGGACAGTACTAAAGTGAGCAGTGAATTTTAGGCTGATTATCTGGACAACAATCAACATAATGAGAATGACTTCTATATAGACTATTGTTCAAAACTTGTTGGAACTCTGAACCTAAAATTAGCTTCCCATTGCATTTGATTGTCATCACAGATAATTAATAATTAACGGAAATAGGTTTTAACCTTTACTCCATGTTTTAGCATGTTTTAGTCCTTTTGTGTACTTCTTTTTCTAAATTTGATTTTAATATCTAAGGCCACAAAAATTTAAAGACTCAGAAATGGTGCTTATAAGTTATATGACACTCTTATGACTAATTCAGCCTTCCTCATTTTATACTTTTTAAAATTTACTTTATGCCCAGAAATACTGCCTACTAAAGCACAAATGAAAAGTCTCATCTTTCAGAATTAACGAATATACAGTACTGTATATAATTTTAGCCATATTGTTGGACTTTTAATTCAAGAGGCTTAAAAATTGATACCTTCCAATGAGTACTCTCTTGGTACATGTCCTATTCTGCTCTGTTAAGACTTTGCTAGTTACGAGTATTTTTTCCAAGCATCAGCATGTTATCAATTTTCTTTTGGGGTAGTCATCTTTCTTCTAATCAAATTTATTGCTAAGACACTTTATATTCATGCCCAAATTAATTCCAGTTCAGGACAATGTTAGGATCCCATTGTATAATTGTCCAAAGCATCAGAATTAGGTAAGATTTGCTGCTTGCTAAATAATTAGACAGTGTCAATGATTTAAGTGATAACTGTTGGGATGAGACTGGGATGAGACTGTCTTATTGAATGAGTCTATTATTTTAAGAAGAATTAGCAATTATGCATTCTTTAATATTGATTTCCACTAAATTCTATCTTGAAATTAAAGAGATTGATAATAAAACCTTTCATTCACCTTTACAACAATAGATTTAATGAACAAATTGGCTGTGTGCATGTCCCTGCAACTAGCTTCATTTAGCTAAAAATTCCATAATAGAATAGAAGATGTTATAATTGAAGTAAAAGTAAAGACACATACTTGATTTAACTCAGAAATGTTAATAAAATAAGAAAGAATTGATGGTATGCCACGAATGTTCTTGTCATTTTTATATCCTTTGAATTTGCTTAGAGTTTTTCTTATTTTATAAAAGGAATTTTATTTGTATTACATTTAATCATAGGGAAATGTTGGATTACATTTTCGTACAACTGGGTGCTGCCATTTTTGGTGAGAAAAAATAAAAGCAAGATATCACTGGCTGCAGTGGTACATGCCTGTAATCCCAGCAACTCAGGAGGCTGAGGCAGGAGGATCTAAAGTTCAAAGTCAGTCTCAGAAATTTAGCAAGCCCCTAAGAACTTTAAGCAGACCCTGTCTCAATATTAAACATAAGAAGAGTTGGAAATATGACTCAATGGAAAAGCACCCCTGGGTTTAATTCTTGGAAGGAAGGAGAGAAGGAAGGGAAGTGGGGGTAGGGAAGGGAAGGGCAAAAGAGAAGCAAGAGGAGAAAAGAAAGATTTATTTTTTTTTTAAATCCACATGAGTGGATGATTTCTCTTGTTGTTTTCTAGTCCTTGAAGGTCTAGTACACAAAACCAAAGAATATAGAAGCCCTGAGTAATTTAGGAGAAAGATTGAGGATGAGGATATGGCTATATATAATAGATATACCTAGACAGACTAATACATCTCATAAGTATGAACCATATTATATATAAACTTTATGTAAATGTATACACATGTGTGTTTAAGTACTTTTCAAGTACCTATGGAAAAATTCATCATAAATTAAACCCCCAAAAAACTACATTGTAAAATGTGTAATTAATTTTATAATTTTTTTTTCTAGTAACAGGAAACAGAAATTAATGACAAATCAGAAAATGAAAAACTTCCAGAGTCTCTTACATCTGGGAATAGCAATGTATGTTTTGGAGTATCCTTTTAAATAAAGATTAGAGAAAAATTTAGAACTAAATATTTATATCAGAAGCACTATACAGACTTAATGCAATTTGATCAAAACCTCAGTGTCATTCCTCATAGAAATAGAAAAAGTAACCATGAAATTAATCTAGAAAGGGCTGGGGATGTGGCTCAAGTGGTAGATCGCTCGCCTGGCATGCGTGCGGCCTGGGTTCGATCCTCAGCACCACATACAAACAAGGATGTTGTGTCCGCCGAAAAACTAAAAAGTGAATATTAAAAATTCTCTCTCTCCCCCCCTCACTCTCTCTTAAAAAAAATTAATCTAGAAAAATAAGAGACCCAGAATAGATAAAGCAATCCTTAGCAAGAAGAGTGAAGCAGGTGGCATCTGGCATATACCAGACCTTAACCTATACTACAGATTAATAGTAACAAAACAGCATGGTATTGGCACCAAAACAGACTGGTAGACCAATGGTACATAATAGAGGACACAGAACTAACTCACAAAATTACAATTGTCTTACATTAGACAAAGGTGCCAAGAACATGCACTGGAGAAAAGATAGCCTCTTCAGTAAATGGTGCTCAGAAAACTGTAAATCCATATGCAACAAAATGAAATTAAAACCCTATCTCTCGCCATGCACAAAATTCAAAGTAATCAAGCACCTAGGAATTAGACCAGAGACCCTCCTTCTAATAGAAGAAAAAGTAGGCCCTAATCTGTCATGTGGGTTTAGGCCCCAACTTCCTTAATAAGACTACTTTGGTGCAAGAATTACAATCTAGAATCAATAAATGGGATGGATCTTTTTTCAAACTAAAAAGTTTCTTCTCAGCAAAAGAAACAATCTGAGCTGAATAAAGAGCCCACATTATGGGAGAAAATTTTTACCCTCACGCATCACAAAGAGCATTAATCTCTAGGATATATAAAGAACTCAAAAAGCTAAACACCAAAAAAACCCCCCACAAATAACCTAATCAAAAATTGGGCCAAGGACTTGAACAGACACTTCTCAGAAGATGATGTACAATCACTTAACAAATACATGAAAAAAGGTTCATCATCACTAGCAATTAGAGTAGTTTTGATTTGCATTCCTCTAAGATTTCATCTCACTCCAATCAGAATGGCAGATATTATAAATACAAATAACAATAAATATTGGTGAGGATGTGGGGGGAAAGGTACACTCATACACTGCTTGTGGGACTGCAAATTGGTGCAGCCAATATGTAAAGCAGTATGGCGATTTCTTGGAAAATTGGGAATGGAACCACCATTTGACCCAGCTATCCCTCTCCTTGGTCTATACCTAAAAGACTTAAAAACAGCATACTACAGGGACACAACCACATCAATGTTTATAGCAGCACAATTCACAATAGCTAAACCATGAAACCAACCTAGCTGCCCTTCAGTAGATGAATGGATAAAAAAAATGTGGCATATATACACAATGGAATATTACTCAGCAATAAAAATAAAATCTTGACACAGGTAAATGGATGGAGTTAGAGAAGATAATGGCAAGTGAAGTTATCCAATCCCAGAAAAACAAATGATGAATATTTTCTCTGATATAAGGAGACTGATTCATAGTGGGGTAGGATTGGGGAGCATTGGAGGAATTAGACAAACTCTAGATAGGGCAGAGGGGTGGGAGGGAAAGGGAGGGGGCATGGGGTCAGAAATGGTGGAATGGAATGGATGATATTATCCAAAATACATGTATGAAGACCAAAATTGGTGTAAACATACTTTGTATACAACCAGAGATATGAAAAATTGTGCTCTATATGTGTAATAAGAATTGTAATGCCTTTTGCTGTCATGTAAAAATTTTTAAAAATGATTAAAAAAATTATTGACTTTCATACAAGTACACTGCCCTTTTGGTCATCTAATATAGTATTGAAGAAAAGTTTTTGCTAATGCTATGCATATGATGAAGACATTATTCAACACAGACATTACTATCACATTATTTAGTGAGCACTGATGAGATTAAAATGTACTGCCAGTTATGTAGCCTTATATTTTTCTATTATTTAGCAGTATTTTTCCTTTTAGCAAAAATGCTTGAGTTTAAATTGTTTTAAAAATTATATAGCATTCTTAGTAAACTGTCATCCTACTAAAAAAAGGAAGGTAAGCAAACTAATTTGGTTAAATATTCCTAAAACTTCTTCATAGTCATATTCCTTCTTAATCAGTGTCAGTTATGTGTATCATTTCTATACATATTGCTCTTTGCATTCTAAAGGGAATTGGGGACAATATTTATTTTTAAATTATTCACTATTGTGTCAGGGAATGTTTTCCTAAATACCTGACAACTATTCTGCAAATTTTGATGCTAGTACTTAGTGAAGGCACTTAGGGTGTGCATGGAGGAGGTGGGTCATTTTGGGTGTGCATTTTGAATCTGGTGAATGGAGTCTTTCTCTGCTTTCTGATCATATGAGCTGCTTTCCACTGCCATACTCTTCCACCAAGATCTTCTGCTTCACCTCAAACCATGAGAAATGGAGCCGTCTGCCTATGGACTGAGACCTTTGAAACCATGAGCCCCAGATAAACCTTTGCTGTCTTCTCAGTAGTTCTGGTCAGGTCTTTTAGTTGCAGCTGCAAAAGAAGCTAAGACATATACTACAAGATTCAGGCATGGACAATGGACAATTTATACTAACACCAAAAATGTTCCTATGGAGATAGATATCATAGACTGTTAACATGAACTTGGATTCCAGAAGTGGTTTTTAAAAATCTGCATACCTTGAAACTTATTAAAAGTAATGTTTATATGCTGATACAAATTTGATAACAAGATTAATGGAGCTAGTCCTATATTGGAAGATGGGAGTCATGTTATTATCTTACATTAAATTCAACTCCAAATCTTCTCTATTTACTACCTGATAGTCTTTAGTTTTGTGATGGGATAAGGCATTCATAGGTTGTATTCCTCAACACTTAACAATGAATGAAAGTACTTTCCTCAACAAGGCTAGAGATGAATACAGTAATTCATTAACTTAAGTAGTTGGAGAAACTTCTCCTTTCCTCCTGAGTGTTAGATGTGGCTTCTCTTATGCTTGGTCTCTTCCTATGTTCATTCAAAACCTAAAGTGTATTCCCTTTACTTACTTCAGAATTCAAGCTAAACCTCATGGTAAACTGTTATATTGAAGTATAAATAGTTAAAGATTAGAAGGTAAAAAAAATAAGCAAAATAATTTATTCTTATTTTTTATCTTATTATAAAGAAATTTCTAGTTCAGAATAGATTTGAAACATTAAAATGAAACTTAATTTTAAGACGAGTTTTATTCCACTTGATAAGGTGAGTTTCAAGCCTATGAGTTTGTTTCTTCAATGAAAATGCTTTAGAGTAATTATGTATTATTAATGTTACAAATGAGAGCATTTAAATATGCCAGATATCCTGCTGTTCATACATTAATTTGCTTATAAAATAAACAATTGATGCATTTGGGTGTTTTGAATAAACTTGTTGTATATAAGTATTAGATCATGCTTCCTCGAAGTGGGGCTAAACCCATTAGTTTTCATTTTCTATTGGTTTACTACACAACATGTAGTAACCGTTTATTTAAATGCAAAGGTATATTATACCTAATTAGAAGTGTAATTTTCTTTTCAAAATCCTCAGACTTGAGATTACTATAATTTCATTGAGCACCAGAAAGCACAGACTGTTATTAGATCTAGGGTAAATTTATGCTTTATATATGTATTGTATCAAATAAACTCACCACATGGAGAATATTTGCTTCATATTATTCAGTAAGACCCTAGTGAAGCTGCAGCTTTTTATCAATAACCATGTTTGTTCTTATTTAGCTATCACAAAAAGTAGAACTTACTTTTGTTCATAACAAGATATATTCTCTTCAGAGAATTTTGTGGCAGGTTCGAGAAATGTGTCCTGTAAAAGGAAGCGGAATATGTTCCTAATGTACAGAATAGAAGAAAAATAATTTCAAATCATGAAGAAAAGGGGTTAATTTCTAAAATACATAAGGAAATCTTTCAATTCAATAATGAAACAACTAATAACCTAATTTTAAAACATAGTGTAAATATTTGGAGAGACTTTTTTTCAAAGAAGGTATAAAAATGGGAAACAGGTATATTAAAGGGTGCTCAACAGTAACAATCACCGGGTAAATACATATCAAAATTATAAGGGATAACAAACACCTAACAGCTGTGCAATGGCAATTATTAAAAAAAAAAGAAACCTAAAGATAGCAGGTGTTGGCAAAGACATGCAGAAACTGGAACCCTAAAGATAGCAGGTGTTGGCAAAGATATGCAGAAACTTGGTGGGAATGCAAAATGGTATAGATGCTAGGGAAAACAATGTTTCCCAAAAAAATTAAGAATAAAACTCCATCTATATGATTCAGCAATCCCGTTTCTAGGTATTTGCCCAAAATAATTGAAATCAAGGTCTTGAAGGGATTTATCAACCCCATATACCTTGCAGCATTATTCACAATAGCCAAGATGTAAATATAACCTAAATATACATGATGAGTGGATAAAAAGGTGGCGTGTACACACACCACACACACTACATAATATTATTTAGTCCTTATGAAAAAATAAATCCTTTAATATGTAACAATATTGATGAATCCAGAGGATATTATCCTCTGAAAAATAAGCAAGTAGTAGAGAAAAAGTACTGCATAATGCCTCTTACATGAGGCATCTAAAACAGTCAAGTCATAGAAAAGAATGAAATAGGGGTTTCTGGGAGTTAGGAGTAGAGAGAGTGGGGAATGGCTAATTGATGGATATGAAACATCAGTTATACAATGAGTAATTTCTGGAGATCTGTTTAACAATGTACCTATTAATGATAAGGCTGTACTGTACACTTAAAAATCTGTTAAGAGGGTAGGTCTCATTAATATTCGTGTAAAATAAATCTTGTTGAAAGGAAGCAAGTGAACATAGTGGGAAAAAGGAGACTATTTGGTATTGAAGAGACACGTTCTACTACTTACTAGAATTTTTGATAATTGCTTCCCCTCAAACAATAACTTTCCCTTTTGCAAAATGAAAACAATGCTTCTAACTTCACTCCAGAATAAAAGTTTGAGAGTAGGATCATTGTCCTGGTTTTAGCAGTGAAAGCCACATATCCCAGGAAACTTCTCAGTCTTAAACATATAGGGGTGGTTGTGCACTCTTATTAGCTCGAGGGAGACTGAGTGCTGCAAAAAATGCATATGAATAATGTATCATCTAAGAGGCTCTGTACTTTTCAATATGTGGATGACTAGAGGAAGGAGTAATTCCTATGGTCCACAGTTTTTGAGGAAGATTTCACAGAGACAATAATGCTGGGGCTGCATCCAGTGCTAAGTAGGAGCTGATAACTCTGATCATTAGCTGGTACTTAGTTTTATATCAACTGAACACAGGTATGTTGGAGATTCATTGACTCTTACATGTCTAGCTTTTACAGATGGATCAAATTATCTATAATAGTCATCTCTTAGTTGGTGAAAAATGATTATTTTTCCATTTTTCTTTTTTTAATCTGCTATAATAGTCATATTCAACAAAATATACATTTACAGAAAATCAGCCTACAGTTATTTCCTCTGAACATCAAGTTGAATGATAGTAATAGTGGAATTCAAACTCTGCTATTACCACTAAATTTAAAAAGGTTATTTTCCACTACAGGATTTTTCATCTTAGTTAAGTTCAACATCACTATTAAACTCTTAATACATTGCCAATTTTCATGTGTAACTGAGAGACTGAGGTTCAGGTTTTAAATTCTGCATAAAGATGGAAAGAGAAGAAATGGGGAAGATGATGGCTATGTTCAGTCAATAGAACTGAAAATGTGGAGAGCTCACTGGGATGTTGAAATGTGTATTTCTCACATGTGTATTGGTACAAATCTCTTCAATAACTTTGTTTCAGTGTCCGATTTGGATTATTTCTCAGTTGACGAGGTTTTAATGAGTGACCTACTTTGGGATAGTTTTTGTTGAAAAAAAAAGTGTTTGCTGATGTCTTTTCCTTATATCCCAGATGGTTAATATCAGACTGCAGGAGGAGCCTGAGGGAGCATATGTGACCCAGAAAACTTTTAGATCAAGTCTGTTCAGAAATGATAGGCTGCCATGCCAAGTCTCCCTGCTTCAATGAACTTTGCAAATAAAATGAAAAAAAAAATGAGAATCAGAAAAGAAATGCCTACCATTCCTAGGGGTGAGAGAGGTATTGATAAGACTTCATTGAAGTTGTTTCCAGAAAACTTAGTATCAGGATTTTCCCTGTATTTTGAGTGAGCCTGTGTGTTTGTGCTTGTGTGCAAACACTCATGCCTATGTGCACAAGAGGGGAGAGAAAAGGTGTTGAGGTGAGGGCTGTGGGTCTAATTTGAATGTAGTTGACTTTGAGTTTTTTATTACCTGAAATATATATATATATAGACAGAGGTATCACTGAACTTGTCAATTATTTTTAGGTTTTTGAAATTTCATGGATGTTTGATTAAAAGGAGCAACGCAAAGATCCAAACTTAGGGATTTTATCCATTTTCCTCTTTTCTATGAAGCTCCTGTCTGCCTCATAATGCACCTAAAGAAGGTAATATAAAGTCCATCAAAATAAGAAGAACATATAACATGCAAATGACTTAATTTGAAGGAATAGAAATATAAAGCTCAGGTCTCCCCCTGTGCTTTCTTTTGTGTTTTTGGTATAACTATTGTAATAGGGTTTGCTGTGCATCATTGCCTTATTTAACCAAGGGAATAGCTTGTGTAAAGGGAGTAACTGTGGTAAAAATGATAAAAATAAAACCCCAAGATTTGTTCTTCCCCCCTGATAAAATGTAAGAAGAATACAGAGGAGAAGCTACCTGAGGAATAAGTTTGGAAGGCAGTTTAGCAATAAAACTTTAGTATTTATTGGTTTGAAGATGTGATTCAGAGAAATCATTTTGTGGGCTATAAGAGGGAAAAAAAGATAATGAGCTCTGGGTCTATTTCTCCTTCTCTTGCCATGTCTAAAATTAAATTTGCTTTAAAAACAATAAGGTCACAGTTAGTTTAAAAAAATGAGGTAGAAAATGTTAGTAAGTCTTGGTTTCCAAAGCTGTGGAGAACGTTGAAAAGCATCCCAGTTTCTCTCCACCGGGCCTCAGGAGTAAGGGTTGGAAATCTGAATGAGGTGGGACACACCATAGGTAAAATGACCTAACTGGACAAATTAGGCATTATTCCAAATCCTCCATGAAGCAGATACCAAGATGGAGTTATGAAAATGCAACAAACTAATTAGTAAACATTCATATGAGAACAAAATGAAATGGGATCCAGCAGAAACTTGGAAAGCAATTAGACGGAAGTGTAGTTTTGATTTGGAGAGGAGTAAGAAAAGGAAAAGTGTGAGGTAAGTCTGAGACAATCTATAGAAGAGAAGGTAGGATAGTTCTGTGTATCCTACTTCTAAGGAGCATATCGCACGGTCTTCAGTGGGAGTATGAGGGTGGTCCTTGAGTCAAATCAGAATCACAAGAGTCCTGCATCTGCCACCCATGGGTCTGCCTTAGTATCTCAGTGATGCTTAGTTATTGGTTAACAGGGGTCAGTAGGAAATGTGGTATCAGAGTGAAAATGATGGACTTCAGAGTGCAATTGCTAGAACCACGGCCAATTAAGCTCCCTGCAGTCAAAGAACTGAAAGATATTCTCATACCCAAAATACCATCCTGTGTATCCTAAAATGCACCTCAAACATTGAGAAGAAAAGCTAATTCAAGTTCCAAGGGAATTAAGAACTAGGGCTTGGTCTAGACTTAACTTCCTTTATTCCTTCATCTTTCCTTAAAAACATTGCTCAGGGGAATTAAAGATTGTGGGCTAGAGGAAAGCTGAGAGGTAAGCTGCATTCTTCATTGCTCCATGGCTCAGGATTCAAGTGGTAGGAGTATTGCTTCTCTACAAAGTGGATGAAAGTGGGATTTACTTATATTCAGTATTAGACAGTGAGAATGTCTTAGAAGTCATAAATTTGGGTACATTGAACAAATAAAGACTATATTAGAGCCAAGTTATTTAATGTACAAGCAGTGCTATTTTCACACAAAGGGAAGGGGAACATGGAAAGAAACCCAATAGACAGTTTTAGTATAGAAAATATTGAGATCGGAAAGCCGCCTGCCCTTAGCTGACCTATGGGCTGCACTCTGCATTGGTGCTTGAAAAGTATCCCATGTTTCCTAGCTGTTTGCAAAGAGATGAGGTGGCGCCATCTTGAGGTGGCCACACTGCAGCAGCCAAAACATGGTTACACTCTTCTGGCAAGTGCCTTCCATGTAGCCTAGGATGTTCCTAGAAGAATGGGAATGAAACAGGCATAGAAGATTTTACTCATGGTGATTCAAGTCAGAAAAGTGAAGGGGAACCAAAGTAACCAAAAGAAAATGGGAGAAAAACTAAATTTGCAGATGAAAAAGTAGAAATCATCATAGACATATCAGAAATCTAGCAGATAATTGGGGACTGTTTCGAAAACTTATGCTCCAATTAATTGAAAAACCTAGAAACAATACATTTCTAGACAAATACAATCTGCCAAAACTGAATCAAGAAGACATAGGAAACTTAAACAGATACATAACTTATACTGAGAGACAAGCAATAATAAAGACTTCCAACAAGGAAAAGACCAGAACCAGATGGATTCTCAGCTGAATTCTATCCAAACTTTAAATAAGAATGCATGAATTAGAAGGAGATGGAACACTTACAGCTTCATTCTATAAGGCCAGTATCACACTCATATCTAAAGCAGACAAGCTCACTATCCTTGATGAACTCAGATGCAAAAATACTTAATAAAACATTAGCAATTCATGTACAACAAAATAAGATTACATACCACGACCAAGTTGGTTTTATCCTAGATGCAAGAATGTTTTAATATATGCAAATGAATAAATGTAACTCATCACATTAACAGAATCAAGGACAAAAGTTACTTAGTAACTTCAATAGATGCAGAAAAGCCTTTGACAAAATTAAGCACCCATTCATAATAAAAACACAGAAGAGACTAGGGATGGGAAGAACCTACCTCAACTTCATAAAGGCTATATATGAAAAACCAAAGACAGCCTTATAGTAAATGGGGAAAAACTTGAAAGCCTTTACTTTAAAATCTGGGACAAGACAAGAAAGGGTATCTACTCTCACCACTTCTATGCTAGAAATTCTAGCAGAGCATTTATGGAAAAGAAAATAAAAGGCGTAAATAAAGGAAAGGAAGAAATCATCATTGATATGATCCTATACACAGAAGAGCCAAAAAACTCCACCAAAAGACTGCTGGACTTGACAGACCCATTTTTCAAGGTAGGAAGTCACAAATTTGACGTAAGAAATCAGTAGCTTTCCTATGTACCAACAATGAATATGCTGAGAAAGAAATAGGACAATAATTTCATTTGCAATAGGAATAATTGTGAATAATTCTATTTACAGCAATTAGGATTGTGAATGGAATTATTTTAGGAATAAATCTAACCAAGGAGGTTAGATTTCACAAGGAGGTGAAAGAGCTCTACAATGAAAGGTATAGAATAATGAAAAATGAAATTGAAGACAATGGAAAGATCACCCATATTCATGGGTAGGCAGAATGAATATTGTTAAATGGCCATACTACCAAAAGCAACTTACAGATTCAATGAAATTTCCATCAAAAAGAAGCAATGGCATTCTTCATATAATTAGGAAAAGCAGTACTAAAATTCATTTGGAAGAATAAAAGACCCAGAATAGCCAAAACAGTTCTAAGTCTCTACCCTGCCCCTGGCAAAAACAAAAACAACAACCAAAAAAAATGGTAGAGTCATCACAATACCTGCATTCAAATTATGTTACAGATCTAGAGTAACAAAAAGTGCATGGTAGCATAAAAATAGACACACAGATTGATGGTACAGACAGAAGACACAGACAATCCCACACATCCACAGTCATCTAATCCTTGACAATGGTGCCAAAAATGCACATTGGTGAAAAGACGGCATCTTTATCCATTGGTAGAATGGTTATCCATTGGTAGAAGAATGAAACTCTCAACCTGCAAAAACATCAACTCAAACGGATCAAAGACCTCAGAATTACACTAGAAGCTATGCAACTCTGAGAAGAAAATGTAGTGTCAACACTCCAGGTTTAGGCACTGCAATGATTTTCTCAATAAGACCTCCAAAGCTTAGGAAATAAAGTCAAGGGTTAATAAATCAAATGATATCAAATTAAAAAGTTTCTGTTCAGCAAAGGAAATAATCAGAAATATGAAAAAATTAACCCACAGAATGAAAGAATCTTTGCTAGCTACCCTGAAAGGATTAATATCTAGAACATATAAAGAGCTCAAAAACTTTATACCAAAAATTAACCTTTCATAACTGAGCAAATAAATTGAAGACACTTCTATAAAGAAAAAATACAATTAGCAAACAAATACATGAAATAAATGTTCAAGATCATTACCAATTGGGGAAAAGTAAACCAAAATTACACTGAGATTTCATCTCAATCCAGTCAGAATGGCAATCATCAAGAATATAAATAATAATAAATGATTCAGAGATGTGGGAAAAAAGGAACACTTTTACACTATTGATGTGACAGTAAATTACTACAACTTCTATGGAAATAACTATAGAGACTTCTTAAAATGGTAGGAATGGGACTACCATATGACCTAACTATACCATTTCTCAGTATTTATTTGAAGTATTAAAAGAATCTACCTTACTATAGTGATACATGCATACCCATGTTTAAAACAGCATAATTTTCAATAGTCAAATACAGAATCAGCCGGGGTGTGCATTGATGGATGAATGAATAAATAAAATATAATACGTATATACACAATGGAGTTTTATTCAACCATAAAGAAAAATAAAATTATGGCATTGCAGAAAAATGGATGGAATTAGAAACCATCATGTTAAGTGAAATAAGTCAGAATGTTACAGTTCATATGTTTTCTCTCATATGTGGAAGCTAGAGAGAAAAAGGGAAAACAAAGTTGGGGATTGATCTTCTAAAAATCAAAGGGAGATCAGAGAAAATGGACCAAGAGATGGGAGGTAGGGACGGAGGGAGGTAGAGTGATATTGGTCAATATAAATGCTAGAGAGTGATATTGATCAATTTATATTGTTATTGTGTGCCTTTATCAATATATAACAAATAAATCCCATTAACATGCATACTTACAATACACCAATAAAAATGTGGGAAAAATTACTGACATTACAATTATACTAAAATCACTCTATCATTATGTATACTTTAAAGCACAGCATTTAGAATTAAAATTGTTTGTGACCAATGCATGTCTTTAATATTTGATTTTAGTAATCTATGTTGAATATAGTCTATTTGCTTTTAATACTAGGTTTCATTCATATAAATTTTCTTTCAAAGAAATATACCTTTAAATTCTAAAAATTTTTTCTGGATTCTTAATTATGAAGAAAATCTATCCATATGAATAAATTCTAAAGATAGCACTCAAATACAAATAGAATTCTCTGAAAACAAAAGCAAATACAAAAACCATTGATTAGGGACCACATCTGTGACAGGTTTTGTGGTAAATAATGGTAAGGCACATTTAACCTGGGGATACCATAGGAGGGGTTTTCTAGGCAATGATAGTAGATGATTGATAAAGCTGAGTCTCAACTTTGTTTATTATTCAAAACATTTTTTTTGCTGCTTTTATGTATATAAGAATATAAGAAAAGAATGGCCAGGCATGGCTAGCTGGGAAATCATGAGCCTGGCCAGGTGAATTGTTGACATTATCTAAGTAGAAGCTCAATGGGAAAATGAAGACAGCAGTCCATTTTAACAATTCTTCAACTTTGGGGGTTTATATCTTGTTTTAATTCAGACCCCAGTACCTGTCCATCCCCTCCTTAATCTACTCCCCTAATTTGCTTCCCTCTATTGAGCTGCCAGTTACACATAGTTATTTTTTAAATTAATTTCTTATGGTATGTTAATATATGTACACAGTCAGACTTGCCTAATTCTAAATCTTAGTATCAGACAATCCAGAAATAGTATAATTCTATTTATATAGAACTTCCAAGATAGATAAAAGTAGAGATACAAAGAAAATAAGTGGTTAAAAGAGACTGAATGTGGGAAAGAATGAGGGAGACTGTTAAATGGGTTCACAGTTTCCTTTTCAGGGGAAAGAAAATATCTTGACATTAGATGGTATGGTGATGGTTGCACAATATCATAAATGTGCTAAAATGCCACTAGATTATGCACTTTAAAATAGCTAATGGCTAATTTTATGTGAATACCTCAATTAGAGTAGAACTGTAGAGCCCACAGTTGAGAGTGCTTTATGTGAGACCAGGCAGGGGTTCAAGTATCTGTAATTTAAAGAACACTCTTGAATTAGCTGTCTCATTTATTCTTTTCCTCAACAAATACAGGTGGATACCCTGATGTGGGTACTTGGTTATGTTCTCAGAAGTGTGGCATGAACCAAATTGATAGAATCTTTACTGTCATGCAACTTAGAGTTTTTTTCAGAGATCTATGCACTTGATTTAATGCATTCTTATCATTACCTTTTATAGAATTGTATTACATACTACATGAAAAATAGATGTAAAAGTATCACTTTAGGAGAAGGTAATCTGAGAGCAAATTTTCAATTAGAATTAAATCTTAGCCCTAGTCTTATAAAAAAAAAAAGTGAAATGTATTTTTCCTTTGTAAGCAAAGAATTCTCTTAATCTTTGCTTAATCTAGGAAGCCTAAAGCCAAATATCTCAAATATAATGTACTGCTTCAATTTTTTCAGTAATGAACTCATTTTCATGCATGCATTGTGAAAAATTAGCCACAGATAATTTCTCTCCTCCTTGAGCCTGCAGAATCAATGGATTATCTAAGTACCACAGTCTGAAATCTTTTGCCATAAATGTAATTATAGAAGTTCTTTCTCATATTCAAAGTTCTCAGTAATAGTGGCTGAAATTTTAACAGAATGAAATTCAATATGGATCCATTAAGCATATTTTAAGTGAAAGGTACAGCCATACATCCTACTGTAGAGATTCAAAGAAGAATAGGATTCAAGTTGTCATAGATAACTTTATAACCTCATCAAGTAGGGGAAATCTGATAACCACATCATATTTAGTAATAGGAAATGCAGGAAGCAAACATCTGAAGAATTACACAGGCCCAAAATATGAGCTGAAAAGAGGGAGGTACACTTTCAGTACATAATAATAGATTTCTCAAGAAGTGCTGTTTGGTGGCCAGTAATAGAATTTTGAGAGGAAATTTGGCACAGAGGAGAGAGACTATTACAGCAGTAGCGAACACAATGTGCAGATGCAATAATAAGAAATGTCAAGATGTGCACGGGAAACAGGGAGCAATTCAGAAGTATGGAACAGTATTTTCCAAATCTCAGCCATACCAGGTCCTAACCTTCATGATTTTGTCATATTTTACTCTGTTTTGAATATTTGCACATAAATATTTGAAATAGTGACTCCTAATTATATACAAACCTTTAACTGATGAGTAATTTCATAATTGACATTTAAAAATGAAATTCAATAATCTTTACCTGGAAAGAGAAGGAGTAAATTAAGGCAGCAGTACTACTGTATTATGTAATGTTTGCCTAAGGTGGAATCAAGAGGTAGAGTGAATCTCATTTTCTTACTGCACATTTCTTATCTCAGTCTCTATCTCAAGGTAACTATATAATGAAAACAACATATGTCTGTTAGAAAGTCACTGATTGATATGAAGATTAGTCTTCCAAAAAAGGATTAGGAAAATTTTCCAGGCAGGAAGCAAAAAAAGAAAGCAAATAAGGGGGAAAGGATGTCAACAGGTACCTGGTATCCCAAGGAACAATTTTATAAATAAGGGAGAAGTAGATCACACTAAGCATATATTTTTATGTGCATTTTTTTGCCTCAGTAAAACTCTGAATTGAAGAATAGACCGGGGACAATTGTACTCTCTTCTAGTGCCTTGAAATTATTATGTATCAAGCTTTGAACTTGAAAATGTTCGTGCTTAATCAAAACAATAACATTTTAGTTTGTTATTGTTTGCTTTAGCATCACAATTGTATTCCCTTCAGGTTCAGGAAAGTAGTTTCATGCACCTGATAAAATAGTGGATGGATATATAGTATGGAGTGAAAGAATGGTAGTAGATCTATTAAGATGCAGAGTTGAAATTTTTCAGCTCAAAGATGATATAGATTATCATGTTGAGATAGCTAACTCAGATTTTTCTACTTTAATTGTGTGCATCAACGTTTCCTTTCTCTGTGGCACATGGGAGTTTCTCTCTTTATTTACAGTTTTAATAACAGACGAAAAATTGGATTAGTAAATACTCCCTCTCATGTCCTATCCTTTTCCCTCTACTACATTTCAGTCTCCTCCCCTCTAAATACAAAAGCAATTAGGGGTTAGGAAATGTAATCAAAATGTCCTGATTCACAGGTTCACATTCCTCTTTTGAATTGCAATGTGGTTGAGATTGAGTGAACGATAGTGATGACACATGATTGATGCTCTTCCCAGAAACTCCTATGAAGTAGCTATTGCTCAATTCTCTGTCTCCATTCTATGATTTGCTGAATTCCAGCTTGGAAACTAAGAATATGACCAGATGTTCCATTGAACAATATAATGTTCCATATGAAATATTTTCTAAATCCAGTATATTCTAAGGGTTATAGGATTGTGATGAAAATTATTTCTTTAAAAAATATGGCCCTCATAATAAACATATTCATTGCTGTTGAAAACATGATTTTTGTATGTCTGAAACTAACTCTTGTTTTAGAGTAAAATAAGAAAAATGTGTAAATGTATACATACATGTCAGTGTAAAGGGTAAGCTTCCATTCTGGCCTTTCTAAATGCCAGTAAATAATCATTGAGATCTTTAAGTATATGACAATACCCTGGCCCTTTGGTAATAGTTTCCTAATAAGTTTCCTGGTAAGGTGGATACCATTTGCTCTCCTCTATCTCTTCCATTTGGTTGGTAGAGGTATAGGTGATGTAGTCATGTGTATTGTTTGAATTCTTGTTCTAGGATTGTGATGTAGTATTTTTATCTGTTAAATTGGCAGAATAATTGAGTCTCTTTAAATATTAAGTGAAATTATGTGTGTAAGTTTGGTGTCTGATATATAGTAATGGCTTTATAAATATTAGATATAATTATTTTAAGTATTTCTCAGCAGAGGTGAATACTTTTAGAATGTTAAATATTAGGATAGATGTTCAGTAAATTTGAGGGGATTGTCCTGAAATTATTAAAGATCAGAACTGCCCTCTAAAGGACATTTTTTTGGGGGGAAAAACAAGAAAGCAGTCCTTCTGGCTTACACAGACCATTAAGTATTGAAATTTAGCACACAGCAGGTGAGAACTGGGAATTCCTTGTATTTCTGTAATGGTGACCAGTGTTGTAGACCACTGTATATTTGTCATTAGCATGGATATTTTGGGTACTGTGGAATGGAAATATTTTTGTGTAACCTCACCAGAGTTTTTTCAATCATATTCTTTTTAATGTTATTGGACTATGATTTTTCAAGGACTGAAAAACATAAAATGGGGTCTATATGTTGAGATATTCTTGGATGCTTTTAGAGAAAAGTCTTCACCCCATTTTTCATTAATAATAACATTATGATTTATCTGATTTACATTTGAAAAAACATGGACACAATCTTCTAAAGATGAGTATGGTCAAGATGGTAACATGTAAACCAGTAGTAAAATAAAATAGATATAATTCTGCTGGCTATGATTTTAATAAATATAAGTTATTCTATAAACATTTCCTTAAGGAATCTCAAGAACAATAAACTCTTATGCCTGAGTTTAGAAAGAGTTTCAAAGTATTCACAGTTTTCATTTTGTATCACTGAGGATTTTTATCAATTTTCACTCACATTATTGTATATTATAGTTACGATTGCTACCTATATT
Source organism: Callospermophilus lateralis (assembly GCF_048772815.1). NCBI lineage: Eukaryota > Metazoa > Chordata > Mammalia > Rodentia > Sciuridae > Callospermophilus > Callospermophilus lateralis. The sequence goes on along the minus strand of NW_027513809.1, from coordinate 1,444,219 downwards.
TGTCAGGGACCTATCAAGAATAAATGGAACACTCAAACTGGGTAATTTGAGCAGAGTTGCATTATTTTCATTGGATAGGGAAATAGAGAAACCAACAAGGGAAGGTAAACTAAGGGTAGGAGCAGCAGAAAACTATTACCAACCTCTCTCTGAAGAAGAAATGAGAGGTCCCAAGAACTGGAAGAGAGTTAGTGTAGGCTGAGGCTTATCTAATACGGGTCATGGCTTTCTGCTTAACCATATGAATACAGAAAACCTGTAATGACAGGCAGAGACACCTCTAGAGAATAAACTCCTCTAAACTACCCTTCTTCTGCCACTAAATCTTATACTTGAAATTCTCTTCAGTTTTTGCCTTTGGAAAATTAGAGGGAGTGGGAGTATTCCAGTGTCATTCACATGTATTTGCCTCCTAGCACAGAGCCCCGTAGCATTGAAAAGTATGTTTGATATGCTCACCAACACTTGATAGCTTCAGATGTTTTAATTTGTACTAACCTGGTGAATATAAGATGATCTCTGATAATTAAAGACACATTGAATGTATGGTTTATGTGTTTATGAAGCATTCATATTTCCTCCATAAGACTCCTACTTGTGACTTTTGTGCATTTTAATGAGTTTTTTGTATTTTATTAATTTATAGAAGTTCTTTGTATGGTTTATAATGAGCCTTAGTTGATGTTATGGTTTGGAAATACATTCTCTTAGTGTCTTGAGTTTTTTTGTTTTTTTTTTTTTTTTTTGTGTGTGTGTGTATTTGGAAATGTTTTGAAGAAGAAAAATAAATTTTTTATGTTTCAAGAGAGAGAATTATCATTTTATCCCCTCATGGCTATTGCACATAAGGTCTTTCTAAATCTTTACTACTTAAAGATCACAAATTTTTCATTTATTTGGAATATTAAAGTGCCAAATAATGATTTTCATATTCAACTCTTTAATCATGGAATTGATTTTTTTTTGGTAGAATGAGATATATGATCTAATTTTTTTTCTCACATAAAAAATGGTCTCACTACTATTTGTGAAGTAGTGTCACTCATCTGCACTGCTAGTTTTCTGTAGAGTAGACTCATATCTGTGTATCACTGAGGTGTGAGTTTTCAATGCTCTTATGCTAATCTATTTGTTCTTTTCTGAATTAGTAGCATACTATATTGTCTTAATCACTACAACTTTAGCATATTGTATTAATATATGGGGAAAAATTACCCCATTTAATTTTATTTTTAGAAACATTATAGTTCTATTGGTAGATTTGTTTTCTGACTTTAAAAGTCTTTAGTGATTTTTTGATCACTATAATAATGTTATCTTTCAAATTATTCAGATTTTTCTTCCATTTCTCAATAAAGTTTTATAAATTTGTACTTAAGTAGTTTATATATTTTTGGTAGGCTTATTATGTACCTTATTTTTTGGTTATTGTATATATGAAGATTAGATTACAGAATTTAATTAACTTGTGTTAATTGATGTTATGTTCAGTAACCTTGAAACAGTCCTTTGAATTCTAAAAGTTTGATTGATGATTCTCTTGGATTTTCAGTGCATGCAATTCATTATTTGCAAATAATGATTGCTGAATTTATTTCTTTTCAATTCTATCTTCCATATGTTTTTCTAAAATTATTGTACTTGTCAAATAGTAATAGTAATAATAATGGGTATCATATTTTCCTATTAGTTTTAGTGTGAATCATGATAACATTTTACTTTAACAGCAATGTTTGGTATAGGTATATACAAGTTAAAGAAGTTTGATTTTTATATTAGTCTACTAAGATTTATCTGAGTAATGCTATGCTCTACTGGCTGAATTTCTCCAAATACCCAGACCTGTATTCCTAGAAAAATATTAAGATTAAGGAATTAATAATTAATATTGTTATTAGTATTATTGAAAAATCACAAGTAAAAATTGAAGTTTACAGTTTCATTCTGAATTAGAACACTGATAAATTGTAATTTTTCCCCTTAAGGTTTCTATAATACTTTCCCATGTTAGGAAATAAGTTAAATCATATTATTTCACAAACAAAAATTCTTTGACTCCACCTCCCAATATCAAACTATTATGTAGAAGGGATGTTCTTTTGCCAAATTGTTAGTCTGACTTCTTTATTTTATGCATGGAAAGGCATGTGTAAAACAATATATGACTACTTGTGTTGCATTTAATTTTTCCTAAGATCTTGAATATATTTGAAGGATCTAGTTATAGTCTCAGCAAAATCCTCTGGTTATTGACTTTTTTTGATAGTCCTGTTGCATTTTAAAATGGCTATGAGTACCAAATTATATCAAATACCTTAATACAATGTGAATATTGATTAGATGATTATGAGCATAAACTTCAAATTACAGGAAAAATCATACTGCAAGATAAGGGTCATGTCCAAGATGCAACAAGAGTCAGAGAGATGAAAGTATCTAGGAATTGGGTCATGGAGAAGAAATGGGGAGAAGGCTACGCACTTCACACCTTAGTAAAAGGCTCACTATAAAATGTAGTACCTAATAAAGAAGCCAGGGATGAAACTTGGTCTCTCGTTTGGACTGAGAGAATGATTAGCACTGTTCAAGGTGCAGATTTAATGTATAGAAGCATGGTGATTTTAAATATGATGCTAAAAGGAAACAAACATCAAATAAATAACATATTTCACTGACTTTAAGATTCATTTTTGTAATTTTTTGCATTTTTGTCAGTTTAATGCATCTCAAAGACATCTTAGATTCACAGTAACTCAAGCAGTATTTTGGTGTGGTTGTCTCTTCTGGCTTATTGAACATAGCTGTTATTTCCATTGCCATGATTATACATCTGCGATACATTAATGCTTCACATAACAAACATGTTGGGGCATTTGTAAAAGAAATAGGATTTCTGACCATTGCTTTAGGAACTGTTTCGTAATATCTTTTAAGTTCAAGAATGTGCCAGCATGAAACTTTGCAGAATTGATATCAGCATTGAGGGAACATATTTCTGAAATAACAATGGAGTACTGGTAAAAATTCTGTATTGCCAGTGCTGTAACAGCACAGAAGATAACAGTATGAAGGAAAACTCAGGCATAGGTAACTGAGTTATAAAATGCTTGAAGTATTTGGTATAAAGAATTAAGAACCCTTAGCCAATTAATTGCATTTGGGAGTTTTGATATGTGCTCAACATTGATATATAATAAAACATTTGTATAAAAAGTCTATTGTAGGTTATGTTAGTTGACTTTATTTATACTCTCCATTCCTTGGATATTCAATATTCAAATACTTGTCTGTTGCCTAAAATATATTTTAAAAGTATAACATTAAGTTGGAAATAATTGATATAGTTACTTGACAGTTTTTGTAAAGTGATAGACTAGTGAACTAATGATAAATAGATTATTTAATTAGTATCTTAAACAGGATAGAATTTTTTATTTAAAGAAGCATAGTTTATGAGTTCAAAGCTCAATGGAGAAGTTTGGCTCGGAGTCAGAGAGCATATTGGTGGTAATTTTTAGTAATGATATATTTTGGAGGAAAACAAGACCTTGCGTAGAGCATGGGTAACAGACATTTAAGATGTGGGTAAAAAAATTCAATGTGAAAAAGATTGTAAAGAGTGATAATAAAAATCTTAAAAAATCAGGAAAGTTGTGGAGCCAAGGAAAAAGAGAAAACCATCAACAATATTTCTGAAAAAGATGCAGATAAAAGAAATTTAGTTGAGGTTATATCAAATACAAATAATTAGACATGAGATTAAGAAACAAAAAAAGTTTCATATTGGCTTGATCATTAACTTGGACATAAATGTCATTGAGAATGATGGTAGAGTTTGAAGTGGAAATTATGATTGTGAGTTAGGTGTGAGTACCTAGACCTGTGCTCTGGAAATTGTCACAAGTCAGTCACACACTCTACCAGAGCCACAGATCCCAACCTCAGACGGTGGAGTATATGTGATCTTTAAAAATTCATTCTACTGCTTAATCAATAATGTAATCATTGTGTGTATTGTCTGTAGAAATTAGTGTTGTTATATTCCATGTGTCTCAGGTTTTGTGATAATCACTTTATTTTTTTAATGTAGCTGTTTAGATTTTTTTTTCTTCTTTCTTGAAAGATATGTCTTGATGACAAGAAATAAAGTGACCACAATTAGAAGCATTTTCTTCATGAGTTTGAAATGTAGACAACTTAGAGTATATTCATTTTACTTCTTTTAAGTCTATACTAAAGCTTTTAAAAGTAATACTTTTAAAAGTATTACTTTAAGCTGGGTGCGGTGGTGCATGCCTGTAATCACAGCACAGGCTGAAGCAGGAGGATTGGGAGTTCAAAGCCAGCCTCAGCAAGTTAGCTAGGTCTTAAAGCAACTCAGTGAGACCCTGTCTCTAAATAACATATAAAAAAGGGCTGAGGATGTGGCTCAGTGGTTAAGCACCATTGCGTTCAATCTTTGGTACCAAAATCAATCAATCAATCAATCAATCTTTCAATAAGGTATTACTTAAGGGTTCTTTTAATTGAATTCCTGGTTTTATAGGAACTTATCTTGGGTAAAGAGGAACAAAATTCTTTTACTCCTTTTTGTATCTATTATTTAGAGTGAATTTATTTTCAGAATTGATTTCCACTGGCACACCAGTTTCTTGGCACAGAACATACATGTATGTATGAACATTAGTAAATGCATATGTAATTTCTTATTTCAATATTGACACTCTATTGAAAAAAATCTGAATGTGCAGTTATTTATTGTTTTGGTTACCTATACATATTTTCTTCTCAATTATTGTAGGTTATGTGAGTTGACTTTATTTATACTCTCCATTCCTTGCATATTCGATATTCAAATACTTGTCTGTTGCCTAAGCAATTGATTTATTCTAATTTAATATATTATAGCATGAATATCAAGATTTTTTGCCCATTTTCTGTGTACTTGTGTTATTTCAATAACTTTGTAAAAGATCTGCCAGTTTGACATTTAAATGAGAGGCAGGATAGAGGTACTTTGACTTTGGCCAATCAAGTGATGTTGATCTTTTTAGCTATATTTTAAAATTACCTAGAGAAAAGAGGGAGTCATCTCACTTGAAAATACTTGATAAGGCATACTATTTAACAATGGAATAAATGCCACTCTGTCCAAAATATCAACACATTTTACTGTGACATTTGTGAATGTTTTAGGCAAGACGCTGTCTCGGTAAATTTTTTTTAATTGTCTAAGTTCCCTTGGCAACATGTCAATCTTCCTGCTTTTTTTAAACTTAAGCAGTTTAATTTAGTAATGAATTCTCTGAGGAAAAATATGCCTCTAAACACTAAATAAATTTGTGTGTTGTAAATAACTGCGAGGTTTTCTAGTATTAATTTTTCCAGTTTTATTGATACATTATAGCTGTACATGTTGATGGGATATGTTATGTATTTGCACATGCACACAATATAACAATAGAATTTGACCAATATGACTCCACAGCACTCCCTTCCCTCAGCCACATCCTAAACCTTGAGTTTAATAGGAAAGAAATCACCTGGCAAATGACTGCATTGCCCATAATTTATCTCCCCTCCCCTTGAGTCTTTCAGGAAGATAGTATGACATACATTTTGAACCCTTCTAAAGATGATGTCTTATATTTGGGGCTTATTTGTAACAGCAGACAGGTGAGAATAAGAGATCATTTAGTCTCTCTGTCTAACCCATTATAGTAGAAAGCTGCCAGAATTGAATTCCTGTTCTCTCTTCTCAGGTTGCATTACAAGGCCTGGAATCCAGACAAAAGAGATGAGTATGGAAACATGGACTGGGCCTGGGTTTGTGGCTCAGCGGTAGACCGCTTGCCTCACATGTGGGAGACCCTGGGTTTGATCTTGAGCACCACATAAAAATAAATAAGTGAAATAAAAGTATTGTGTCCAACTACAACTAAATATACATATACATATACATATATATGTATATGTATACATATATTTAAAGAAAACATGAATTGGAGATGGTGGGACGTAACTGATAACTCTTACTCATGCAACTGGCTCATATTGCTCCAGTATTTATAGAAGTGTACAAATACTATGATGCATGTGTACAGATATGTGACGTTTCTTCAATGATGCTGTCTACATAATTCTTATCTGGCTCAGTCTAAACATTTAGTCAGGTACCTTGCACATACAGCTCCGGTGATTAGAGTGCTCCTAAGGAAATACTGAATATTGGGTACTCTCTTTAGAAATGCATATTTTCATTGATTTTCATTCACATTTTAGATATTTTTATTTAAAATATTTTTTTCTGAAATAATCAACACCTTAAATTTCCAAACTTAGGCAGCATGGAGGAGACACAAAGTCCATAACAATAGATGGTTCATGTGATTATTTTGACCTTTTCCTTTCTCCTTCTCCTATAGGCAACCAGGTTAAATAGAGTGGTATGTGCCCTTCCACTCCTTCTCCATGCTCAGATAATCATGTATAAATACATAGTTTTTAATTTGCATTGCTTTACATAAATTCATCCATGTTATATACAATTCTCAGCATCCTGCTTTGTCAACTTGATATATTTATAGGTATTTTTTGTTGTTGTTCTTTATTTGTTTAGCTCCTACTGAAAGTCTTTTTGTGATAAACTTCCTTGTTATATGGAGAAGCATTTCAATTTTATGTCAGATTTCTAAGAATAGGACTCCTAAGTGGAAAGTTCTATATGTATTTTTAAATTTTAGCATGTATCATGGGACTTTTTTTTCCTCAACATATGTGACTACTCTTATTTTCATTAGAAAGATGAAACACATTTTTTACTATATTCTATCAGGAGTATTAGCACTTATCAATCTCTGGTAAAATTATATGTTATAGTTAATTTGCATTTTATTAAAAATTACTATGGCTTTGGCCTTTCCTAATCTATGCATTACCTTTCAGCATTGTTGCCTAAATTTTACTGCCTTTTATTCCTACCATTTAAAGACTTCTTTGTATTTTATAGATAAGAATCCATCTGTTACATAGATTTAAATATTTTTACCTATGATCAGTCTACTAATGTCTTTTGTTAATGGTGTCTTTTGCTATATAAATTTTCCATTTTCATGCAATCAAATGGGCCACCTCCTTTCCTTTCAGTGTCTGGGTTTCCTATTTTACTTCAGAAGGTTTCTTTGATTCTTAACACTTATGTATAATTTTAAAAGAGAGCTTATCTCTCTTTCTTATTGAGAAGCTCCACAGTAAATAAAACAGGTCAATAACACAATGATTTCTATTATTGTTTGAATATTTGTAGAGGTATTCAAAATGCCAAGAAGCATGGAAGATAAAAAGAAAAATTAAAGTCAAATCTGCAGAGAACATATAGTTACAGAAGTGGAATATATAAAATAAAACTGGAAGTGACAAGTACCCCAGGGAGAAATTGAAACATTACTGCTCTCTCCGAAGGAACTTCTGTCTCATTCCTAATTCAGTGAAGTGGTTGGTAGTGGCAGGAGCCATCAGTTGTAATTTGTTGTGAAACATTCCCTACATTGTGAAAAAGTTAAGTTATCCTGTAAAACTGATATTGCAAATCCTTTGCATAGTTTTGATTCCATTAAAGATCATTAAGTCCATTTATTTATAACAATCTAATTGACTTCTCTTTCTCTCATACATGCACACAAGTACACAGTTGGTTCTCTTTTATCAGATTTGGCATTTACAGATTTGACCTACTGGAGATGGAAGATATTTGAAAAGATTTTGCATCTGTACTGAACATGTGTAGACTTTTCTTTGCATTGTTCCCTTTTAACAAATACATATATAGCATTTTCATTTTATTATATATAAAATAAGATGATATATATGGGAGGATATGAATAGAGTATATGCAAATATGACACCTTTTTATATAAAAGTTTGGAAGTCTGTAGATTTTACTGTGGGAAAGGAACCTTCTGAAAACATGCATCAGTGGATACAGAGGGATGACATGATGACTGTGTGTGTGTGTGTTTGACCCCTCCTAATATTATATATTTCCTTACTAATTTTCCCATTAATTACTTAAGGAGTCAAAATATAAATTTTACATTGAAAATTTCTATATAAAAAGCTCATATTAGCATTAAGAAACTATAAAATAGCATAAACATACATTTGCCATTATTCTAACCTTTGTTTCACATTTACCGTATACCAAATATACACACACATACACACATACATGCACGCACAAATACACATTGCTTTATTCATTCCTCAAGGAAGTTCTATAGTAGGTTTTGTCATCCACATTTAATACTATTCAATAAGCTTTCAAGAGTTATTTGTCCATGGACACAAAGTACACCAATGGGCAGCTAGACCTGAGATTCTGGCTCAAGTCTTTGAATTCTGTGTCCTGTGTTTTTCACCACACCAGTATATATGTGGTCATGAGTTGGCCCAACCATGGGGTATACAGTAAAGTATAGCAGATTTGGTTATTTGTTCCTTTATTACATTCTGTATTTTCCCTTTAGGAAACATTGTACTTCTGCCTTTTGTCAGTAGTGGTAGCAATGTCACAATAGGAATATTCCAAAATCAGTCCAAGAAACAAAGATGAACAAATGTATTTGGAGTAACAGATGTGTTCTATTCTTTAATAAACTGAACAGTTAGAATTTATAAGTTAAACTTCCCCCAAGTAGAAGGGTAAAAAGCATCAAGTACATGCTGTCTCTTATACTTTTTAGAAAATGATAATGACATAGATTAGGACACAGAAAGAGAAATATTTCAAGGGAGTTTTTCCTTGAAAACTTCTAGCTACCAGTGAAGGAACTCCTGCTGTGGTCAAAAGTCATGTAAAAATATTACTTTCCAAATTTTGTATAATTGAAAAAATCTTCAACTTTAATTCAGCTGAAAGCTGTGCTTATTCTGACACTGCCAAGATCCCTATTGGCAAGGAGTTGAGAAATTGAAGAAAACAGGTTATAAATGACATTTGCTAAAATGTTTCTAAAGGGATTTTACTCCCCAGTGATATTTTTGCCAGGTGTTATGCATATTTATTTTGAACAGATGTTCTGTGGCCTGCTCTTCTCAAATGTCACAGCTACTCTGGGCATCCTTCCCTAAAATCACTTTTTTTTTCTGGCTTGGGCCCCCCAACTGGGAAGTGGTAGAGATAGGGTTCAAACTCATGTTTGGAAAAATTTTGAAGTCTTTCCATTTGAGTTTAGTGAATTTTCCAGATGATCTAAATTGCCTCTCTCCTAGCTCTTGATAAAAGTCATTCTAGGTTCTCTCTCTGCTCTGTACTGAAGGGTACTGCATTATTTCCATTCATTGTAAGAATTAGGCGAGGGGAAAATATACATACATGTGTACCTACACACATACACACATATGCACTAATTTAGAAACTAGCATATAATAGCACACAATATATACTGAAATATCTACTGTCTTCAGGGAAAATATCTTGAGTGATCCATCAGTGCGTTTATAAGTTTTGAACCCCTTTAGTGTAGGGAGACTGAGTAACTAGAGGATAAGTTGATTTGGTCATTACCATCCCTCACTGTGGAGAGACAGCATCTCCAGAAGACACACTAAAAGATCCCATAGTTCTATATAAGAACTCAGGGTATCTCTGAGATTTGTTTCTAGGGATGTGAACAGTATTAGAAGAGATTGTGAAGCTGTAACTGGGTGGTGAAGTCATTTCTATAATCGTACTGGTTATTGTTAGAAGAGAGGGCTATTAGAAGTTAATTGCATCATCCCTATCACATCCTTTCACCCAGCCAGAATTTGAGAAAATTTTGTGACTTGCCTCTACGGCTCTGAAAAATATCTTAATTGCTTTTTATTGAGTCATACTCAAATAGTTTATAATAATTGAGGCTCAATAATTCAGGACCATTTGAAAAGAATGGTCCAGTGAATATTGTACTAGTCATTAAACAATTTCCTGGTGAATAAGCTTCTATAGCTTTACAAAAACTGATACTGGGAAATGATACTGCTGATATTTCAGTTAAGGAAGAGACGTTTTCATTGAAGATGCTCAACATATATAAAACATCATTAGTAGATCCTCAATAACATGATTGTATTTATACAGAATGAAAATTATTATATATATGGTAAATTATTTTGAAACTTAACCCTAAGCTATATAGCTATACAATTCAAAGGAAGTCAATTTCAGTTTTATCTATCCAGAGTCAAAAGATGCAACAAATTTGTCAGTATTATTAAATCTTACCTTGTATTCCTTTAAAACCACTCAATTCTGTATTTTGAATTTAATCAGTAAGGGATGAAGATGGCTCTGAAGTCAGGAAGTTTACTTTTTGATACACATGTCTAAGTTGGAATTGAGGCAAGGGTACCAGTTCATTCCAGTCTTGTGTAGTAGAAATTTGATCTCTTAGAAAATCCAACTTGATTTGCTAAACCAGTCCATCCTCAAAGCAGAAATATGAAATCTGAGAACCACAGGCCTCTGTTTACATGTGGATTGTGAAATCCCAAGACATGATCAAAACAGTCTGTGTATTCAGTGTCCTCACATGTCAAACAAAAAAGCCTTATACTGGCTGACTACAGAAAAATCCCAAATGGTGCAGATTTCTCTATAGATGTTTCTTGGTCTGAGCAAACATTAACTCTGTCCCCTAACAACTGTCTGGCAAAAAGACAGCTGAAAAATGTCTCATTTGTAAAAAGCCTTACTAAATAGAATTGTTGTGAAGGGATAGATAAGATCAGCCATGTAAGGAACTTAGAAAGATTCTTGGGATAGAAAAAATGTTCAACACATGTCTGAGAGATTATCATGTAAGAATTTTTTATTAAGGCTTGTTCAAGCAGCTTGTGTGTTTCCAGTTCCTATGTATGCAGAATGCTAATAATTGTTACCTGAAAATGAAAAGGTATATGTATGTAGTGGTGATGGAGGAGGGTGGAGAAAGGCTAACCTGAGAGCCCAGTGAACACAATGGTGTTCTAGTATATTCCAAGTTTTGAAAATCTTTAATTTTACTTCCTCTGCTTTTTTTCCCTCTTCTTCCTCTTTTTCGATCATTCTTTGAAAATCTGTTGCAAAGTATTTTCTAAACTAGCAGAGTTAGCACCAGAAGGGCACAAGGTTATCCAAATCCTTAGTCTTGGGTAGTAATGAAATCTCTAGCAGTTACTTGATTTTAATCCTTCATAAGCAAAAGTATCTGTGTCACCATGGGAGGGGTCTGTTTGCTTCTCTTATTATTATGAAGTGCTGAGTTCAGAATGGAGCTCTAACCTCTTTCCTCATATTTCTCCATCCACCATTGGCTGTCAAATTGTTCTGAAAGTTCCTTGAATAATAAAGGTTAAGCTGAAACAATATTGAAAGCAGAGGAAATGAAACTAAAGAGAAACAGGGAGAGTGCTTAAAATTTATCTTATCACGGCAGATAAATTCTGCAAGAGGTCAGGTGGTTAAACTAACGTTTTCTTCTTTCTTCTTTGCCTGTGCAATAAAATAGAATTACATATTACATCTTTGTATAGGTTTTAGCACTTAATATATTAAAGAGCCTCTCCAGCCTGTCTCTTTGGGCAAACAGAATGTATCTACTATGTGTTTGGATAGCTCTCAGTACTGCAGAGCATAGGCCATCGGTTCTTGGCATCAGACACATAGCTCACGGATATGAATCGTCTTTAAAGGAAACTATCCCTTCAAATGGATGTTTCCCATTATTTTTTTTACCCCAAAGTTCTTTCCTTTAAAAAAAATTTAGTTCTCATTCTTTTATGTAGGAAAAAAAACTAGATCTTTTAATAAAACTGAATAATAAAGGTGTTGGATATAAGTAAGGAATAGGCTTCTATGGATCTCTTAAATTCCTATTTTCATTGAAAGTGTCTAGGATTTTGCCAATGAAGACTCAGAAGGGAACCTCTTTGCTACTACAACTGGGAATCTTTATTTCACTGAAAGGTAAATGAAGTTCAAATGATACTTTGTGTTGAAATAGATCCCTTTCTTCAACCAGTTTGGAGGCCAAAACCCATACACTCCATAGATGTTTTTTGGCACTTATGGAAAATGAGGAAGTAGACATTTTCCTCCTTTATGTGAGAGGAACAGCAGCCCTCCTGTCTCCTTATTGCCACCCTTGCAGTATCAGAGCATCAATTAGATGTTCTACAAGTCAAGTAAATTGTCATTATTTTTCTTGAATAGACATGTTGTTTTTTCATTCTTGAATTATTTTTTTCCATTCCTGACAGTCATATATCCAGTTTTGTCCTTGGAAGTGGTGTTGTACCCTGAAGTAGAGGAGGCGGAGTTCCTTTGAGCACTACTAAAATATTAAAATTTTACATTGTTCTATTTTCATCACTAAAATGGCAAGTGCTTTGCAGTTTTCAATTTGAGATCAGAATATTTCCACTTCTGCATATGGATAAAAATGGCTTCTGCATTAGTATTTTTTCAATTTGAGATCAGAATTTTCCCACTTCCGCACATACATAAAAATGGCTTCTACATTAGTGTTTAAATACCCAGGAGAAAACCAGAACCACAAATGTGCAGGGTAGGAAAGGGAACTCAATTATATTTCTCCTCCCAGAGATGAAGAATGACGGGTTAAGGGGTTTGCTAGTGAGTGCCAGTGGGAATGTTATTTTTTTTGTTAGTCCTATTGTCATAAAATGCTTCATTTTCAAGCTTCTATTTACTTAATTAAAAAAATGTTTTTCCACTAAAAGATGAGTTCTGTCCTCAAACAATTTATCAGTAGGCAATCTAAGCTAAAAATGTGTCTGGAATCCTGGGACTCCCTTTGATTATATAGGCAGAAAGATTGATTAGAACTCAAGACAAGTAGAACTCAAGACAAGTATGAAAATATTGTATTACTGGAGCTCATCATTAGATAGTTATCACATTTTTCATGAGTATCAAGATAGTTCATTTTAATTCTAAGTTGACCTAGGTATTTCTCAAATTATAGTTCTTTTAGAAATGAGAAATATTCAGGGTTCTCTAAAGGGTATAAAAACTTACAATTTTACAAATAAAAAAGCTTTGTTTTTTTTCTTTTAGGTATCAGGGATTGAACCTTGGGGTGTGTAGCCCTATTTATTTTTTTATTTTGAGACAGGATCTCACTAAGTTGTTTAGGGCCTTACTAAGTTGCTGAGGCTGGTCTTGAACTTGTGATCTTCCCCCTTCAGCCTTCCTAATCATTGGGATTATACATGTACTTCTATTCCCATCCTAAAACTTTTCTTATAAAAGTTAATTTTTTTTTTATGTGACTTAAGTAATTCAAGTAATCTAGCCCATCCATGATGCTAAAATTTAAGTGAATCTGTGTTACTATTTAAAATCCACTTCCTAGTAATTTGTTAAAATGAAATTTTATGTTGAGAACTTTATATTCAGATTTTTTTCCTGTACTATTATCTTTATCCATGTTTTTTCCCCTAAGCCTGGAACACATGAGGGTAAATTATATTATGAGAGATACTATTGATGTCAAAAGAGCACATGGGGGGACTAGAGATCATTTCTTGTTTGTATAAAGAAGTTCAGGGCACAAGGAAGAGCTGTTGGTGGCAATGCATGGGGTGGGGCTGGGAAAAAGTAACCCACACTGTTTTTTATGCCAAATGGGATTCTAGGCAGAGTATCCCTATAAGTGGATGAGATTTCAATGTCTCAGCTTGAGCCAGAGTGGGAATCCCTGGCTTCTTTTTGTTTTTACTCTTATTATTAAAAAATTGTTGTTTTAGATGTACATGATAATAGACTGTATTGTGACATATTATAAATACATGGAGCATAACTTATTCTAATCAGGATCCTATTCTTCAGGAGAGAACTCTTGTTGTTGATGTTGAACTCTTTTTTAGAAGTTTTTTGAAGTAACCCTTGAAGTGACTAGAAACCTGGGTTCTGAGTAGTAACCTTTATTAACCTCCACCCTAAGCTTTATGGTTCTAGCTAGTTCTATGAGAGCAACTTCAGGTACAGATGGGGTAGGGTGAGGAAGGCCCTGGAGAGTAAGTAATGCACTTTAGCAGAGTGTAAAGGGAAGTGATGATTTTCTGTTTTAGTGATATTTGTTTTATGACTTTTCAGTTTTTCAGGATTTGGCTCTGGGTTTGTGCTCCTGCAAGAAGCAAGTAGCTATTGAATATCTAGTGTAGAGATGTAAAGGTAAAATTTCTAAGCTGATTCTAAGCCTCAGAGCCAGAGTTAAAGTGTAAAAGACCAGACATTGTGAAGTCTGTAACTGCAAGGCTTGGGTTGTAAAGTAAGAGACCATTGATATGTTAAATACCTCGGCTACCCTGGAGCCTTTGATCTCTGTAGCTGTTAGGACAATACCAGAGCTGCCCCAGTAATCATTCTCACTGACTCCTCTGGTGGTCTGATAACTTGGGACTTTGAGTCGCCTGGCACTAGGCACCATGGGCCCAGAATCAATTTAAATATACCCCCCCTTCCCCAAAAAGTGTACTTAAGCTCTGCCTGACCTCTGCTCTGGGCTCTGGGCTGCTGTATCTTCCTGAGTGAGCCTGGAGCCTCAGCATGCTGAATCAATAAAAACCCCTTCTGCCAATTGCATGGAGCCGGTCTCTTGTGGTCTCTCCCTCCGACGTTTCGCTGGACCCTTACATTTGGTGCATTGGCCGGGAACTGCGCATCGCCGGACAGGGAGACCCCAACGGACTGCTTTAGGGGGTAAGTAAGTAAGGCGCCTCTTTTCCTTCTTCTTCTCCTTGCTTTTCTTTCGCGATCGCTCGGGGTTTGGTTTCTGGTGGCTCAATGGCGGGCGTAAGCTCCCAGAGGGCGTGAGTTCTCAGAGCCTTGGTTTGGGTTTGGGTTTGGCAGCGTGTGGCTGCCAGTGGAAAGCGTGAGTTTTCCCTGGCTGTGGTGACGACTCGGGGGGACGGAAGTGCTCCCCATCAGGTAGAGGGAGGAGCCCTCGTCAGGTGTACAGCGTGTCTTTGGAGCCACAGGCCACCCTCCAAGGGACGCCTTGGACGACTCGGGGGGGACGGAAGTGCTCCCCATCAGGTAGAGGGAGGAGCCCTCGTCAGGTGTATTCTGCTGCCAATCCGTCTGGTTTTGCCGGCAATTCTTTTTGTTGTTCTCAGGTTGAATTCACTGCCTGTCTTTAATTTTTGCTTCTGAACTTATGTTAAACATTTTACTGTGTGTCTGTGATTGCGTCTCAGTGTGTCTTGTTTGTATTGTCTTGTCTCTGTCTCAGTTCAAGTAACTCCCAGTATGGGACAAAGCCATTCCATGCCTCTGTCCCTGACCCTTGATCATTGGACGGATGTCCGCACAAGGGCCCAGAATCTTTCCTTTACAGTGAAATGCTGGACCTGGCAGACACTCTGCGCTTCAGAATGAATCTGCCAAGTCAGAGATATTGTCTTTCAGCCGGGGCTGCATGGCCATCCAGATCAACAGCCATATATCTTATCCTGGCAGGATCTCTGCGAATTTCCTCCCACATGGGTGAAGCCCTTCCTTGTTCCAGCTCCAACCCCTTCCCCCCACCCGACTTACAGGTTTAATCGAGCCGCTGATGTTCTCACACCAGCCCACTTGGGATGACTGTCAACAGCTTCTGGGGACTGTCTTCACAACAGAGGAACGGGAGAAAATCCTTTTGGAAGCCAGAAAGAATATTCTTGGACCAGATGGGAGGCCAACTCAACTTCCCAATATCATTGAAGCTGGCTCCCTCTTGAACCGACCCAACTGGGACCCTAACACCTTTGAAGGTAGGGAGCATCTGTCCACTTATCGCCGGGCTCTTGGTGCGGGTCTCCAAACGGCCACTAGGCGGCCAACTAATTTGGCCAAGGTAAGAGAGATTATCCAGGGTATGACCTTAAGAGATTTGGCTAGAGAAACTGAGGAAGAGAGGGAACAAAAGAAAGATAAAAGGAACAAAAGGCAGACTAAAGCATTGGCTAAGGTCCTGGTCACAGCCATAGATAGGCCAGAAGTTAGAAAGCAGGGAGACAAGAAGGGATATCTGGGCCCATGCCAAAAGCTGTCCCTGGCCTCAGACCAATGTGCCTACTGTAAAGAAAAAGGACACTGGGCCAAAGAGTGCCCCAAAAAGAAGCAGCTACGCCAGCCCGTCATGCTGACTCCAAAAGATGACTAAGAAAGTCGGGGCTCAGGGTAACATTTGAAATTTCTAAATCCTTCAATAAAAACTCCCATAGTCACAGCTCTGACTATGTCAGTAAAAGATAAATATCAACTCTTTACGCCCCCAGGGACTGATCAAACAAGCAAACTAAAAGATTATCTTGATGCCTGGGCAGAAACTGCTGGGTTAGGTCTGGCCATAAAACAACCTCCAGTAGTAATAAAATTAAAAGCCTCTGCCTCTCCAATGAGTGTTAAACAATATCCTCTGAGCAAAAAAGCTAGGGATAAGATAAGACCCCATATTCAGAAATACCTGGCTCTTGGGGTCCTAAGGCCCTGTCAATCAGCCTGAAATACCCGCCCTGTTACCAGTAAGAAAGCCAGGAACTGGGGACTATCGTCCTATTCAAGACCTGAGAGAGATCAACAACAGAGTACAGGACATTCACCCCACGGTGCCTAATCCATATAATTTGCTTAGCACTCTGAATCTAGAGCGAATATGGTACACTGTGCTGGACTTAAAAGATGCTTTCTTCTGCTTGCCCCTACATAAGGACAGTCAGTTATTGTTTGCTTTCGAATGGATAGACCCAGAAATCGGAACATCTGGCCAACTAACCTGGACTAGACTCCCACAGGGGTTCAAAAACTCCCCCACTCTTTTTGATGAAGCTCTCCACAAGGACCTCAACGACTTCAGAACTGCACACCCCGAAGTCACCCTACTCCAATATGTGGATGATCTGCTGCTGGCAGCCAACACCAAGGAAAACTGTGAGTCTGGGACCCAAGCACTATTGTCCGAGCTTGCTCAGCTCAGATACAGGGCTTCTGCCAAAAAGGCCCAAGTTTGTCAACAAAAAGTAATCTACCTAGGTTAATCTCTTGGGGGTGGCAAACAATGGCTTACAGAGCCCAGAAAAAGAACTATTGTGCAGATACCGCCCCCATCTGATAAGAGACAGCTCAGAGAGTTTCTTGAGACTGCCGGCTTTTGCAGGTTATGGATTCCTGGGTTTGCGTCTCTGGCTGCCCCTTTATACCGGCTAATAAAGGGGGATGTCCAATTCCAATTTACCCCTGAACACCAACAGGCTTTTGATAATATCAAAAAGGCGCTGCTATCCGCCCCAGCCTTAGCACTCCCAGATGTAAAAAAACCCTTCACTCTACGTCAAGGAAAGAGAAAGGAATAGCATGGAGAGTGCTCACTCAGACTTTGGGACCTTGGAAAAGGCCAGTAGCATACTTATCAAAGAAACTGAATCCAGTGGTCAGCGGGTGGCCCCATTGCCTAAGGGCAATAGCAAAGGCAGCCCTTCTGATAAAGGATGCTGGGGACAGAAGCTAACTATCATAGCCCCCCATGCCCTAGAGAGCATCATCCGTCAGCCTCCAGACAGGTGGCTATCAAACTCCAAAATGACCCATTACCAGAGCCTTTTGCTCCACTTAACCCAGCTACACTTGTTGCCGGAAGAATCATCAGGACCTGTCGCTCATGATTGTCAACACATACTGGTAAAAAAGATTAGTGTACACCGAGACTTAAAGGATCAGCCACTGCCCTACCCTGAGGTCGTATGGTTTACGGATGAGAGCAGCTTCCTCCAAGACGGAGACTTGGCTGCACAGGAACATTCAGGCAGCTTATCATCTGGGGACACAGATACAGAACTCTGGGAAGCCTTCTCCACAAAGAAGGAAATAACCCAGATAGTGGTCAAAAAGATTCTGGAGGACATCTTTCCAAGATTTGGACTGCCTAAGGTAATGAAGTCCGATAACGGACCGGCGTTTGTGGCCCAGGTAAGTCAGGGACTGGCCAGGACCCAGGGGATTAATTGGAAGTTACATTGTGCCTATAGACCCCAGAGTTCAGGACAGGTAGAAAAGATAAATAGAACCATCAAAGAGACCTTAACGAAATTAAGCTTGGAGACCGGCATAAAAGATTGGACTATGCTCCTACCTTATACACTGTTTTGTCCTGATCAGTTCTTTTCCTTTTTCCTGATATTAAAGTTGCCTCATTTTTTCACTTCTTGGTGCATGTACCAATTTTCTCTTCATTCTAACCATGACATTAATTTGTCTCTGAACATGGTCACAAATATTATTCTTTCATCAGTTGTATATTATTCTTAGCGCCATTGTTCTTAGAAGGCTCTGTCCTGCTCTAATTTAATTGTTTCCAGTGTCTGGTATTTCTGTTCTTGGTATTTCTGTTCTCCATCATTCTGAATACTTTTTACTTTTTCTCTGTATTGTACCCATTTTTTCCTGGATTCCATATCTCCTTTTCTGGTTTCATTGGGCACATGTTCTAGTAGCTTTCTGAAAAGGGGAGCATGGGAGGTAAACTTTTAAGACCTTGCATTTCTGAAAATTTCTTTTTTTTTTTTTTAATACTTGGCTGATTCTTGGCTGCTGCTTGGTTGAGTATAGAATTTTAAATTAAAAATAATCATTTCCTTCAAATTTTGAAGGCATCTTTCTATATGCTTTCCATTTTCAGGTAAGATGTTAGGAAGTTTTTGTCTCTTTTATGTGGTATTGTTTGTTTGCTTATCTTTTTTTCTTTAAATATTTTTTAAAGTTGTTAACAGACCTTTATTTTATTTATTTATATGCAATGCTAAGAATTGAACCCAGGGCCTCACATGTGCTAGGCAAGCACTCTACCACTGAGCCACAACCCAAGCTCTGTTTGCTAATCCTTTTAAGCTTCAAATTACCCCTGGTGGTTTTTTGTTTTGTTTTGTTTTGTTTGTTTGTCTTGATAATGTGACTTGAATCTCTATTCATTGATCAGGCCATGGGTCTTTTCCACCTGGAACCTCATGCCCATTCATTCTAGGAAACTTCCTGATTATTGCTGTGACAATATCTTTTCTCCATGTTTTCATTTTGTTTCAGATGTTGCACCTTTTGGCTTGATAGTTTCATTTTTTTGTCTGTTCTCTTTCTCTTTGTCTTTTGACTTATTGATGCCAGTTAGGGATATTTTTCTCATACCCTTTTTATTGTGCTGATTACTTTTACTTTTTTTCCCTATTATTTGTTTCCAAGAGCTCTTTCTTATTTTCTGAATTTTTAAAAGTATCTTTTTGTATTTTTATTTCAGAGATTTGATAACTTGATAATATATCATAAGTAATTGGAGATTTTTCCCTTTGTATTCTTATTTCTTCTTTTCCTCTGTTTTTGACTTCTGTTAGAGAAGTTTTCAGATATTTGGGTGATCCTTTGTTTGTTTGTTGTTGTTAAGAGTGAGATATTAGGGCTGGGGTTGTAGCTCAGTGGTGGAGAACTTACCTAGCATGTGTGAGACCCTGGGTTCATCCCCTGCACTACATAAAACTAAATCTAAAAAAAGGCATATGTGTGTGTGTGTGTGTGTGTGTGTATATATATATATATATATATATATATATAATGAGTCATTAACATTAACAATCTGATCAGTATGCTCAGATGGAGTTTGTCTTCCTGAGTTTGAGCACTTTATCATCAGGCCATTCTGAGGGACTCGTAAGAGTAGTTCTTTTCCTTGGGCTTGCCATGTTTTCCTGGAGAAGAATCTTTATTTATTTATTTATTTCTACTTAGAGATTAGATACCCTGGCTGCTAATGTTTTAGGGAAAGTGATCCAGAGGTTGCAGCATTCAGATTGTCAACTTTTAGTCTCCTTTTCAGTATAGGGTGTCTCTCCTTATCCACTCTCCTTCCTACCCTATCAGTTATGTCTGATGTACCTGAGCCCCGATGGTTTGACTGCTCCAGAAAGTCAATTTATCTTCAGCAACAAGTCGTGTTTGTCTTCTTTCATGGAGTGGGGAAGGTAAGAGTTAAAATCTCAATTACTTTAAAAGATTTTTCTTTTCTTTTTAGTTTCACCCATAACACTCTCTTCAGAATATACAGTGCCTGTAATTCTTTACAATTTCCACAAATAAATGGCGGAAATTGGTTTGCATTTTGGATGGAGATATAAATGCCTTAAATTCAACTTTCTTTGGACTACTCAGTCATTTCCTTTTTCTGTTTCCAAGATGTCTTCTTTTGGATGCTGGCATAAATTTTCTTAATCCTGTTGTGTATCCATTTTTCCTTTTGCAATCATTTTAGCAGGGGTTGGGGAGGGAGTGGAGATATGCGTTTTTTGGGTAATATTTAAATGACAGTCTTCATTTCTTCCATTGTAAATGACAATTTGAAGAAAAATATGAGTTGGTATCTCATTCTTTCAGCTACATGCAACAAGGACTTAATAAAGACTACATTTCATTTAAAAACTACAAACATTGAGAGTTAGTGACCAACCTGGTGATGTCGTATGATTCAGTTCTAGTGAAGACCCAAAGGTGAGTAAATATAGGACAGATTGGAGAAGTGTATGATATTTGATATTCTCCCAAAGAATATCAAATTAAATATATGGGGAATAAAGATACAAAAATAAGAAGGGCATGTCTTGGACGTCACCTGATCTGTGGGCATGAAGAAACAGGACATGGAAAAGCATGGCAACAGAAGACTTTCTCTCTTTTCATTGTTTTTCCTCAAAGCCTACCTTTATGCTGGCTGAAACAGAGAATGAAGTTAAATAAGCAAATGTCATCTTGCTTCTATTTTTTAGTACATTTTTGTTTTGAATTTATGACTTATAAACCTGCTTACTTCAAACAATATGAGGTAGTTAGATATATTAAATTATACTAAGTGGACAATGGGTTGAATATCTTCCTTTCAACCCTACAGATCACTTCTCCACCCTGTTTCATTCTGCTGTCTGGAATCAGACCTAGACAGGCTTTTGTACCATCTGTTGCTGTTTTCCAGGATCTAGCCCAAGGACGTCTGCAACAACAGGTCTGAGGAAAGGGAATGAATGCAGGGTTTTTTCTTTGATTCCTTCCTTGCATTTCTCTTCCAGTTTCCTCCCTCACCAAAGGTGACTGTCCACTGGCTCTCTTCTGCCTGCTCCC
The DNA here is from genome assembly GCF_048772815.1 of Callospermophilus lateralis. Taxonomy (NCBI): domain Eukaryota; kingdom Metazoa; phylum Chordata; class Mammalia; order Rodentia; family Sciuridae; genus Callospermophilus; species Callospermophilus lateralis. The sequence goes on along the minus strand of NW_027513809.1, from coordinate 1,423,041 downwards.
TTAATCCCTTCAGATCTGCTACTAGGATCCCCTCTTGCTCTGTAATTTTGATGAGAAAAGTAGCCATGACCATATTTGAATTTTCAAGCAGGACATGTGCTGAAACTCTGAGGAGTCTGTAAACAACCCAACAGTCTTTGGGATAGATGTGCTACAGGTTGGTGAGGGGACTGACTGGTTATGTTTCTTGAGCTTTCTGTTGCCTCTGGGCACTTGACTGAGGGATCCAAGTTGCCAACATATGACTTTAATGAGTATGTTTTAATAATTCTTATTTCATACCCCATATCTATCAACTAAACTGAATAGATATGCTTCTAATTTGCTGGTTTTGGCAAGTACTAATTATTTTGCACTGTCTTATACTGATTAATGTGACAGTACTCAAAGAAGAATGAGAACTTTTTTCTTGAGAATGTGTAGGATTATGATGAAGAAGTTCATCAAATTATTTCTATATACATCACCTTGTAGGGGTTTAGAAGAGGAGTCGAATCTTCATTGCTTCATATACATTACATTGTGTACTATGAGACTCTATCATGATGAAAATGAAATAAATGTATCTGTGAATTAGTCTCTAGGCAAAGGCTTGGTAGGGATGTAAGACTATAATACAGATTAACAGAATGCTAAGATCCAAGGCAGCTTAAGTGAAATCAATGGTTCAAATGCCTCAATTTTTATGAACTCACAAATTACTTAAATCCATTTCCAAATTTAGCTTGGACATCTTCAATAATTTCATATTTCTTTTCTAAATTATTCAGTACCATAGCTAAATTTCCAAAGAATTAAATTGACAAAAAATTCCATGAAAACATTTGGTAATTATTAAACACTAATAATAAATCATTTAGGAGAAAAAAGTTAGCATTAAAATTGCTGACTTTCAATCTGAAAATGGTGAGTTTAGACACTGAATTGTTTTTTATGGATAGTATTTTAAAGAAACACTTCTAGGAATATACCAAATATCTCATACATTTGTTTTTTTGCACAGTTAGCTTTCACACTGATGAAGTAGGAGACTGTCAATTTGTGTATATGAAACTCCAAGGACTAGTTAAATTAAGGCTGTTCAGTAGAAGAATACATTCAACAAGGGTTTCAAATGTAGATACCAAGTACTGCAGGTAACAGGTGTGCTTGAAATGTATGAATTGATGGGCCTGCTAGTGCAAATGCATGGTGAAAGATCATGATTACTGGACCCTTTGTTTTGTGCTGCAGGGGGAATGTAGGCTTAAATACAACTGAAACGGGAAGGAAAGATCCAGCACCGTGAAATACTGCAGAAAAAGTAACTAAGAAATACATTATTAGTAAGAGAATGGTAGGCTTTTCGTGCCTAAGGAACAAAGCACGAACTATGTCAAGACAAAAACCAATTGATGCTGGTCATGTTGGTCCAAGTTCTGCAGTGGAATGTGTCTGTTCACTAAAATCTTAAACATCAGAGCCTAGCTGGTCTATCCATCAACTCACAATCATGCATGAGAACCATGAGGGAGGAGCTGCTGCAAAGTTCAGAAGACCATGTGACAGGATTAACAACACCCTGAGAGGAGCTAGTCAGCCAAAGGGAACAGCAGGGGGAATCCCCACCACTTAACACAGAAAATGCTCAGAGCAGCTCCACCTCTGCATTTGCCACATCTGCTGCAAAATAATTAATCAGGCTGCAAAACCATAGGTGTGACTGAGGGGTGGCACCAAGATGAGCTATAATTGTGAGAGGCATATAGCTCTACGGAAATATAGAAAACTTATTTTCCAAAATATATCAGCAAATAACACACTTGTGCAATATAGTCAGCATGATCCTTAATACCTGGAGACTAGGGAAAAACAAGATTTAAAAATATTGGTTGAATAAATGAATGAATGAAATGGTAAATAAATTTGGTAAGATTTTGGTAAGAAGAGCCTGGAAGATATGAATTCCTCTAGATAAGTTTTTAATCTGATTATTTCAGGGAAAATTTCTACACTTTATTGATTAGTCCATATTACTTATTGAGAGGAGCTCTTATTCCCTTTTTCAAATTATTAAAATATATTAAGCCTCAAATTCCAAGCCTTTTTGATTTTATGGATTTCAACCTTTTTTTACAGAAAAATTCTTATCAGTTATTATCATGTTACTTATATTTTCCATTTCATCTCAGTTTTTCCATCCCTTTAAGCATAGCTTATGTATTGAGTTGGATGTCTTTTCAAAGTCTTACATTAACTAAGTTTTACAGATGAACCCATCCTGAAAATACTAAAATCCAGAATCTTAAGAGTTGCAGAATAACAATAACAGTTGATCTTCTTTCTTTGCCTGGTAGTCATCGTATTATTATATTAATTATTATATTAATCAAGCAGTATATACTGAATGCCAAATGGTTGCCAATTTACATTAGGTATTACAAAAAGGACACACACACACACACACACACACACATATATATATATATACACACACACACACACACACACACACACACAGTAGAAATCATAGTTCTTGCCCTTTAAGTGTTTATATTAGAAGTACTTAAAATATCATATGTTTACACATAAAGCAAAGAACAGTAAAATAACAAACAGCTAGAAATTGACTAAAAAATTATGGGAACACAAAGGAGAGATAGATTACTATGTACCAAATCCAGTTGCCAGGAGTGTTTTGTAGAATCAGCAAGGCGTGGCTGGAACTTGAAAGACAAGTAGGAGGAAGAAGACAAGCCACTCAAATGGGGAGGATCAGCAGGAACACAGGCATGGAAACTGGAAGAAAAATGATGCTTACACTTTTTTACATCCCATTTAGAAGCCAAAGAAAGGCATGACTTTCAGAGCAAGTAATAGACTGTAAGAACGGGTTATTATTACCTGAGGAGAAATGTTGCCTTGGGACATTAACAGGTGGCATTATTGTTTGGGAATTAATTTGAGTCTTGGTGTTTTATACCTGCAACAGGTGTCCTGAAGATACTTTAATTGAGTGATTAAATAAGCTGATGGAGAACAACCGAGCTGCTGATGCTCTGTTTAGAAAATGCTAAGAAAAGCTGAATGCTGATTACGTTTCCGCAGTTTGCGGAATTTGTTTTCTTTTTCTTTACCATGTTAATTTTTGCTACAAATTAACTTGCATATTTAGTCCATGCTACTCATAGTAAAATAGAAATTCAGAAAGATTTGGGTTTGCTCCTCATTTGTGTAAGTTTGAAAAATCATCTAAGCCCAATATGTAAGAAGGAAAGGAAAGCATGGTCTCCTTCAATGATTGTGAGAATGAAATGAAGCTATTTAGTTTATTTATTTACTTTTGCTTTGCTGAGGATCAAAAAGGGTCTTACCATGCTAGACAAGTACTCTACCACTAAGGAGCTGCATCATTAATCCATGAAATAAAAACATAAGCAGAACATCTAGTTAATTTTTTGGCACGTGGTTGTCTTAAATACTTTTCCTCTTTCCTGCTTTCCCTTTCTCTGTTCGAGTAATGGACAATGATACTCCCAAAGACTACATAATATATTAAACCAACTTGTGACACTTTTTGGAGTAAAAGGGACTAGTACTAAAAATTACAGTGGGGCACAGAAGAAAATTGAGACTGACCCTTACTATGTTTCTTATGAAAAGAGAAAGAAAAAGAAACCAAAAAGGATTTTTTTTCATAAATCTATATACCATTGAATAAAAAGTTGCCATCACAAAAGGTATTCTGTGAATTTCATCACACATATTTTGACATAAAAAATCTCATTGCAACATGATGTATAGCTACCACTTAAAATAGCAATGAATACAATAGTAAATGCAAACTGCCACTCCTATATATCTTTCTCAATAAGCTTCTTTCATTTTTTTCTCCTTTTAAATATTGATAAGAATTGTATGTATTTAGGTTGCGCAATGTGATATACTGATAAACATAAGATGATTACCACAATCAAGCTAAATAACATATCTAGCACCTCATACATAGATACCTTTTGATCAGCATGACCCTGTTCTCCTAGAAACCCTGACAACCACTTAATCTCTGCTTCCACAAATGCATGAAATTATGTAGTATTTGTCTTTTTGTGCCTGACTTTTTTCACTTAGCATAATGTCCTAAAATTTTGTCCCAAATGGTGAGATATACTTCTTTTTAAGACAGAAATTTTTTTTCCTCTCTCTCTCTGATATTTTCTGTATTAGCATTTATTCACCGATGGACTTTATGATTCATTCTTGGTAGGGATGGTCCTTTGAAATTCTGTGATGTCACTTGTAATATCTCTTCTTTCACTTACATATCTTTTCCCTCTTTTTAAAGATAGTCTAGTTAAAGTTTGTTAATTTTTTTTTTTGTTTCAGAAATCCAACTCTTGTTTCATAAATGTTTTCTGTTCTCTATTTATTTATGCTCTGGTTTTTATTATTTTCTTCCTTCTGCTAACTTTGGGCTTAGTTTTTTTCTGTTTCTTGTTCCCTGAAGTATAATGTTAGGTTGTTTATTTTAGATCTTTCTTTTTTCATAATGTAGGCCCATATAACTATAAAATTTCCCCAAACAATTGTTTTTGCTGAATTTCTTAAGCTCTATTAAAATTTCTTTCTATTTTGTATTGCAAGATACCTTTTTATTTCTTTTTGATATCTGATGTTTCAGGAGTGTGCTGTTTAACTTTTACACATTTGTAAATTTTCCAATTTTCCTACAGTTACTGATTTCTAGTTTTATACCATTATGGCTGGAAAAGATACTTGATATGATTTTAACCAAATCTTAAATTTGCTAAGACTTAATTTATAATATAACATATAATCTATCCTAGAGAATATGTGGGGAAGAACATCTTCCGCTGCTGTTGGAGACAATGTTCTCCATTTATCTAGTAGGTCCACTTAGTCTATAGTGTTTTTCAAGTCTGCTGAATGTCTTTTAAACAAATATTTATTTATTTATTCTAATTAGGTATATATGACAACAGAATGCATTTTGATTCATTGTACACAATTGCAGTCCAACTTTTCTTTTCTCTGGTTGTACATGATGTAGCATTGCTACCATATGTGCAGTCATACATGTACCTAGGGTAATGACATCCATCTCATTCCACCATATTTCTTGCCCCCATGATCCTTCCCCTCCCTTTCTCCCTTTTCCCAATCACAGTTTTCCCCATCCCCACCACTCCCGCAAACATGGATTAGCATCCACTTATCAGAGAAAACATTTGCCCTTTGGTTTTTTGGGATTGGCCTACTTTGCTTAACATGATCTCCACCTCCATCCATTTACCTGCAAATGCCATAATTTTATCTTTTAATGGTGTTTATATACCTTGAAGTTTATATACCACAGTTTCTTTTTCCATTCATCTATTGAAGGACATCTAGGTTGGTTCCATAGTTTACATATTGTAAATTGAGCTGCTATAAACATTGATGTAGCTGCATTACTATAGTACGCTGATTTTAGGTCTTTTGGGTAAAGACCGAGGAGTGGGATAGCTAGGTCAAATGGTGATTCCATCCCAAGTTTTCTAAGAAATCTCCACACTGCTTTCCAGATTGTTTGCACCAATGTGCAGTGCCTTTTCCTCCACATCCTTGCTTCAAGTCTGCTGAATTTCTGCCTAAAAGATCTACAGTTGAAAGTGGGGCTTTGAAGTCCCCAAGTACCATTGTATTGAACTCTATTTCTCCTTTCACTTATGCTAATATTTACTTTGTATACATAGGTGCTTTGAAGTTGTGCATATATATTTATAATTATTCTATCTTCTTGATAGAATAATTATAAATATATTATTATATAACAATCTTATTTTCCCCATTATAGTTTGTTTTTACTTGAAGTCAATATTACTTTGTTAGTATAGTCACTGATGTACTCTTTTGATTGATGTTATTATGGAATATCTCTTTTATCCCATAACTTTCAGTCTACATCCTTAAAGGTAATGTAAGTCTTCTATAAGTAGAACATGGTTAGATCCAGTTATTTTTTATTCATTCAGTCATTCTATGTCTTTTGATTGGAGAATTTAATCCATGTATAATTAAAGTAAATGTTTTGAGCTGCTCATTGTTTCCTGATTCCTTTTGCTGCTTTCCTTTGTAATCTGGTATTTTTCTAAGTGGTATGCTTTTCTTTTTCTCTTTTGAATGTCAATTGCAGTATTTTCTTTGTGGTTACCATGAAGCTTACATAAAAATTCTTTTTTTTAGAGAGAGAGAGAATTTTTTAATATTTATTTTTCAGTTTTTGGTGGACACAACATCTTTATTTTATTTTATGTGGTGCTGAGGATCCAACCCAGCGCCCCGTGTGTGCAAGGCGAGTGCATTGCCCCTTAAGCCACATCCCCAGCCCCATAAAAATTCTTATAGTCATGAAAATATGTTTGAAGCTGATAGTAACAACTTCTATTGCACACACAAAAACTACACTTCTAAAAATAGCCAATAAATACCTGAAAAAAGACTCAACATCAGTAATCACTGTGGAAATACAATTTAAACCACAATGGAATATCCCCTCACACCTGTTGTCAAAAAGAAGGCAAAAAAGTTGGTGAGGATACAGAGAAAAGGGAGAAATGGGAATCCTTGTGCACTGTTGATAGGAATTTACAGTGGCGGGCATTTTGGAAAACAGCATAACTTCCTCAAAACTTAAAAAAAAAAAAAAACTTATGTCATCCAATAATCCAACCACAAGGTATATCCAAAGGAAATTAAATCAATATTTTGAAGAGGTATCTATATTCCCATGTTCAGGGCAGCATTATTAACATATTCTATGATATGGAGTCAATACGAACTTAACACCACAAAAATACATAATCCAATTAAGTATGCAAAAGAACTAAATAGACATTTCTCAAAAGAAGAAACACAAATGATCAACAAATATGTGAAAAAAATGTTAAACATCTCTAGCAATCTGGAATATGGAGTCAACCTGATGCTGGAGCAGTCATGGTACATGGGTCTGTAGGGGCTGGTCTGGAGTTTGGAGTCATGTATACTAGCCTTATATCATATAGCCACAGCTCTGGTCGAAAGCCTGGGGCCATGGGAGCAGACCAGGTAGGCCTAAAGCCTGTGTTTGTGGTTGTTGGCCTGGTACTTGAGGCCAGGGCTGCTGACCTGCACTAGAGTAGAACTGATGCCCAGGGCTATATGTCCTACCTCTGGGCTGGTCTGGAATCTGGGGCAGAGACCTGGAGCTTGTATCCACATAGGCTGGACATAGCATGGGGATGGTACAGAACCTATGGCAATGAGAGCTGGCCAGATGGAGATTCAGTGCATGGGAGCTGGCTTGGCACAGGTGTTAGCCTGGAGCTGGATCTTAGGGCATGGGGGCTGGCCTGTTTTTGCGGCTATCCTGGAATCTAAGATAGGAGGGGCTTGCTTGGTGCTGGGGTAGGTATGGAGCCTGGGTTCACAGGTGCCAGACTAGTGACTGGGTCCTCTGTGCTGGTCTGGCACCAGGTTCACTGGGACAGTTCTGGTCCTGGAGTATGCAGAAAAGGTGGGTGCTCAGTTCACTCTCCTATCCCCACACTAAAGGTATTTCTCTCCACAATGTTCTCTGCAGATTCAGGGGAGGAGGTAACATGAGTAATGTTGAAATTGTCCTTTCTTCTCTCTTGAATGGGTCTTTTCTTATTTCTGTGTTTCACCCACATGCCATCATCTCCCACTTTAGTCCTGTGAAGGTATTGTGTGTGCATGTGTGTGCATGCACGCACCCTTGAATATGCACTCATGGATTGTTGTTCAAGTTAATATTACTCTGAAGGGATGAGACTTCATCCCTTCAGAGTGGAAATTCCTATTCTGCCATTTTGCTGACACTGTGCTATTACATTCTTCACAAATTTTCTGACTGATGCAGTCCAGCTGCTCTGGGAGATTTAGAGAGATCAGTAACAGGGACCAAGTTTCTGTATATGGATGGTCCCTGCCTTATGATAGTTTAACTTATGATTTTTTTGACTTTATGATTGTGTGAAGACAATATACATTCAGTAGAAACTATTTGCCAGGTTTTGAATTTTGATATTTTCCTGGGTTAACAATATGTGATTCTCTCCCAGTGCTGGGTAGTGGCAGTGAGTCACAGCTCCCATTCAACCATAGGGTCATCAGGCTAAGCAACGAATACCCTAGAGTGTACCATGTATCCAAGCTAGGATGTAAGTAAATAACTAAGTAAGATATATTAAATGCATTTCCAATTTATAATATTTTCTGTTTACAATGAGTTGATCAGAACATAACCCTATTGTAAATCAAGAAGCATCTGTATTTAGATTCCAGAGTTATTAAGTCTGAGGGCTATAACTGAAGTTAACTCATGAGAAGCCTTGGCTGAGAGGGGTTTCAAGGGGTACTCTAGCATAGTGAGGTGGGGTAATGGCTGGGAAGAGTTTAACTTGTCATCAGAGATTTTTTGACATACTTTTAAGTACTTGATTTTTTTGTGTGTGTGTTTTGAGTTTCTTCACTAAAAGGAAGAAACAGAGATACAGTGAAGTTGCCATTGAAATATTGCCCTTGTTTGGAAGTTCAGATTCATCTATGTGTGCTTTAGTATTTGGTAACATTAATATTGTGTTTATAAACTTAACAACTTGAACTTGATTCTGTAATCATCAAACTGAACAGAAGCTCTCAGCCCAGGAAGCTTCTGTCCCACTGCGTTAATTAGCACATGCCTGAGTCTGACTGGACAGTCTAGGGCCTAAGGCATAGTGAGTCAGCTAAGGCTGTGCTCTAACTTTTATGGGCTTTTTTAGCCATTTTTATTCTTTGTTTTGAGTTGCTGAGTCTGGCCTCAAATTTACAGTCCTCCGGCCTTAGCTTTCTGAATCACTGGGATCACAGGTCTGTGCCCAGGCAGTTATTCCCAACCTCCATTATGAGTAAAAAGACCTCGACTGTGGAGACAGCTTATTTTCATTGGCCTTTGCCCCAACTCTAGGTCCCACTCTCTATAATCAAAGAAAGCCCTCTAATGCATATGTAATGTTAGTGTGCTAAAAACTATACATGGAATCATACCACAACTATATAATAAAATGAATATAACTAACAAAGAATCATAAGGCTTATTTTCAGTTTTCAAGAATGTTCATAGAGAATTATACCTTAGTTTTGCCTTTTCATCTTTAAGAACCAGTAAATCCAGTTTATAGACAAAACTTTTCCCTAAAAGGCAGTTTTTTTTTTATTGACTAATTACAGTAAGACAGTTTCCTTCAGCTTTAGCTTTCATTACCTGTAATATGATGAAGTAATAACAAGTACTAACCAACTAATATTTCTTTTTGTTTCTTTTATAAGAGCTTGTTTTACTACAATTTGCAGAGAACACTTAAAGGAGGCATGACTACACGAGTATTCAGTGCTGCTTGTTATCTGTACTTAAAATATCAGTGAGGGAGATGTCATATGATAATAAATGCTACTGATTTGGAATATACTCACTTGAACTTTGCTTACTTTTGTTGTGAAAGAGAAAGCGAGAGACAGAGAGAAGGCAGATATACATGTGCTTTATAAAGAAAACGGCTTTTAAAAATGGCTCAGCAGTATTATGTGGGCTGACTTCTATTTCCTGGTGCCTCTGGCAAACATGGGAAAGTAGTTCTTCCATACAGACATTCTTGGAAATAAAATGTCTCTAGAGAGTGAGCTTCCTGCTTTATCATTTTAACCCACTAATCTGTACCTCATAGGACTATTGAGAGACTCGGCTAATAAAAAATGATCATAAAGCACTTGGCAAAATCACAACTATAAAAAAGGATAAATGCAAATGTGGTAAGGCTTGTCTTTCTGGTATGTACATAAAGCCTTTGTGCATGAAATGATACAGTGACTCAAATGTCAAGGAAAATATTTTTTTTTTCTTTTTTCTCTTTCACAAACTGGGAGTAGTTTTACCAGCTGGTTTGCTAGACTGAATTGTTTCTAACTCAATAATAGGGTACTAGGTTTAAAACCTTCCTTCTAATGCTGATATTAGGCCTCTCCATAAACTCATGAATATATTGCTTAAGAATTTATACCTGCTTATTTAAAGAAGTGCAACACATTTGTATTAAAAATCATAGGGGTAAATAAATGGGTCATGTAGCAATTGAAGGCTTTATTTACATCACAAAATAGGAATTAGCAGCACCTATTTGGTAGTTTTCTTGAGTTACCACAGTGAGAACAGGATAATTACCGGGCACAGTATACATATTATGCTGTATGTTCCTGATTTACAACTCCATCCAAGAGGAAAAGGAAGGGAAGACGTAAGATGCAGCTGTGTAGCAGGCAGAAAAGGCAGTCCGTCCACATTGATGCAGGAATTCTGCTCAGTCACATGCATACTATTGGGCGGATTCATGGGTCTAAAAGCTTCTCATTCCAGCCAAGCCCAGCTTCCCTGGTGTGTCAAGAAGATGACAAGACATTGTTGTAATTGTGCACAGAGAATGAAGAAAGGTGGGTGAGACAGTCCCCCCCACAGTGGAAGCAAGTAAGTTCCCACCAAACTAAGAAAACAATCAGTTTCTCCTTTCTTCCCAGAGAAGATGATAGTAGAAATTGTCTTACCAGGTAAGTCCTATGTCTTGGATTTATAATATCAGCAGAGAGATAAGTTGATGTCCATACTTACGAATCCCAGGAATACTATATATATGTATTTTTTTACTTTTTTTACTTTTTACTTTTTTTACTGTAAATATTTTAGAGATGTGATCTCTATTTATTATTCAAAGGAAGTTCTGCTGTGGAATTATACCTTTCCTCTGGCATTTTAGTAAGTTCTATATTTGCCAGCATGTTATATTCCTCTACCCCAGAATTAATCACATTTAAGCATACCTAATGTTTTCCTAGTTTTATTTATATGTTAGAAAAGTAGAGTTTGGCACAAAGGGATTTGTTTTGATTATGTCTCTATTCACATTAAGTTTAGGGTTGCTTATACGGGTTGCTGATTTTGTTGGACTATCTATATCACATTAGATGCTCTTCTATGTTTCCTTCCAGTAAATTCTAATGACACTGCTCTTTGGATGTGATTACTCATTCTTTTGAGAGTATTAAAAGGGTGTGAGCAAAGCCGTCACACAATGATGATGTTTTTATTTATGTAAAATATCTGGTGGCTGGAGTAGGAAACTCCTACACAGTGCCACCAGGTCACACAAACACTGCTCTGTTTCTTGAAGCCCAAGTAAGATTTCTTGGAGTCCCTGAAGAAAATTTGACTCCTCTTATTACAATCTATTGGACATACTCTGCTTCATATATTCTTTGCTGTTAACTCCAAGAACTTTTAAGTTTTCCAATGTCTGACAGACTAAGGAAAGAAGATAAGGGTGAACTAGCAGAAGCTGGTCAGAGGTAGGAGAATTTACTCTACAACTCTGGGAAAATTACCTGAACAAGGGGGAAGGGGAATATGTTTTGCTGTATTATTTTTGAGAATTTTACTATCTTTCTACTTACGTTTATAAATAAATACATATCAAAATTTCCACTTGAATTTTAAAATTATTTGGGTATATTCAGATTTGGTAATAAAGATATCAAAATTTATATAAGCCCTTTGGCTCCAAAATGTAATACAATATTTTAATGAAGATGACTTTTAAATCAACACAGGATGCTAACTTTATAAGCTGTGAGGTATGAAAGCAAGTCAGAAAGGTGTACTTTCAGGCCTAAGTCCTTTCTTTTTTTTTTTTTTTTAAAGAGAGGGAGAGAGGAATTTAAATCTGAATTTAAAAAGCTTCCTGGAGGATGCATAGCTACAAGCCAGATCTCATATGGGTGGTCTAAAAATTTTCAAGCTGAGAATTTAGTATGAAATGGTCCTGAACTGCTGGTGCCTCCAGGCATCTATCAGCAGTTTTCTCCAGAGAACTTATCATTTCAAAACTCACTAAATTTCCATGCATAAAGCTCTAAGGATCAGAGAAAGAGAGAGAGAGAGAGAATTTTCAATATTTATTTTTTTAGTTTTCGGTGGACACAACATCTTTGTTTGTATGTGGTGTTGAGGGTTGAACCCGGGCCGCATGCATGCCGGGCGAGCGCGCTACCACTTGAGCCACATCCCCAGCCCTAAATCCTTTCTTTTACCTTCTCTCTTATGTGCTGCTGAAGGAGATTTTAACTTCAGATTTAAATTCACAGTATTGCTGCTGAGGGTAAGAAACAAAACAATAGAAGAGTGTTTTCCTTAACAACATTGTCTCAGTTGATATTAAAAAAGTCAGGTGTTGATAAAATGTTTTAAAGATAATTTTCTTCAAGAAATTTGGCTTGTTAAAACCCTATATAATAAAGATTTTTCTTTATTAATTAATAAAGATGATGATAGTATTAATAAGTTAAACCAAAGAACAATAATAAGAAGCTGTGCAGAGTTAGATTCTACAAATGCCTGACTTGCGTACATACTGACTACAGTTAATGGGAGGAATATATCTAAAATCTTATTTTTAAATTAATTATTTGAAACTCAAAAGTTTAATATAAATTGGTGAGGTTCACAGCCCACTTGAGTCCAGTTAAGTTATATTGAATCTAAAGCATTATTAATGAAATTATTTTTAAAATGGTAATTCTAGAGTTTACAACTGTGTTTTTCTTTTCACACTCCAATGGGAAAGAATGTCCTCTCCTGGTACTTCTAGGTATCAGTAACTCATCATTTTAATTTAAGGCACATTTATATATGGATAAGTAACAGGAGGTTGGGGGGCCAGGGCTTACCCATGTGGTTATCACAGCACATCAGGAAACAGGGCAGTTGGCTCACTGAAGTCCCTGAACTGGATTTTTCCACACCATTAATATATAAGGATGTAAAAGTAAAGGACCATTTGGGTATGGCTTAAGGAAGGTGGAAATATTAGGTCACTAAAAAGTTGGTATTAATTTATTTTATATGACACTATAGACAAAACTATGCAATTACAATAATTTAGTCAAGACTTCCATTAATATCAACTAAAAATCAAGAATTTAATTTTTTTAAAAAAATTATTTAAAAGTTTTTTATTTACCTTTCTTTCTTTCTCTCTTTCTCTCTTTCTCTCTTTCTCTCTTTCTCTCTTTCTTTCTCTCTCTCTCTCTCTCTCTCTCTCTCTCTCTCTCTCTCTCCCTTCCTTCCTTCCTTCCTTCCTTCCTTCCTTCCTTCCTTCCTTCCTTCCTTCCTTGCTTTCTTTCTGGAATTGAACACAGGGCTTTATACATGTTAAGCACATGCTCTTCCAGTGAGCTAGACTACCAGCCCTAAAAAATATTTTAGATGTATTCAAGAGCAGGCAGTCAGGTAAGGAAAGAGTTGGGGGTGGGGGAGTGAAAGTCAGAACTGGATGAATTTTAGCATCTGTTGTCATGGCCACATGAGGCTTGAGGCTTTTCCTAATATGGGAATCCAATAGGATACTCCTCATAAAGCAGACACCCCAGAGGGATTTAAGGAAAATCAATTATTTCAAACACCAAAACAGAGTAAAGGAGAAAAAAGCTTCCTGGAGGATGCATAGCTACAAGCCAGATCTCATATGGGAGGATGCATAGCTACAAGCCAGATCTCATATGAGCCAGATCTCATATAGGCATCTATCAGCAGTTTTCTCCGAGAACTTATCATTTCAAAACTCACTAAATTTCCATGCATAAAGCTCTAAGGATCAGATAACTTAAAAAATCACCACATACATAAGAAAATAATGGACCATAAGTAAGAACCAGCATGAACAAAAATCGAAGAATCAGATCCATGATTCAGATATTAGAGTATTCGGAAACAGAATTTAAGTGTATATATGAAATGTAATTTAAGAAATTTAGAAGAGGCTTTAAGATATGTGTTCAGAGAAAGAAAATTTAAAAAATAAACTAACATAACTTTAGAAATAAAAGTAATATACATTAGAAACTAAAAAGATGATGTTAGCAGAAGATGAGACAAAACTGAAGAATCAATGAATAGGAAGACATTTGTGAAATTATCCAGAATGCAGCCCAGAGAGATAAAGAGAAAGATACTATGAAAGAGATATGGAGTGTAGAATGAGAATATATGTGCTATCAGCAGCCTAGAAAGAAAGAAGAGAAAAAGTGGGGTTCAGAATGTTTGAGAACTGATGAAGTCACCAACTCTAGAGTCAAAAAATCCAAGGATAGCAAGAAAGATGGATTCAAAAAAATCTGTACCTAGATTTACTCTTATTGAGTAAAACTATTGTAAACTAACGACAAGGAGAAAATTCTAAATGTAGCTAGAGAGAAAAGATGGATTACATTTCAAGATTATTTTTCAAAATTCAAATTGTAACTAAAGAAGCTAGAAGATAGTGTGATTTTTTTTTTTTTTAAAGAATAAGGATAAAATACGTTCCCAAACAAAAAATGAGGAGATATACCAGCACTTACATCATATAATTTAGGTAAATGTAAAGTGATTCTAGATGGGAGATCTAAGGGAAAATAGGAAAAAAGAACAAAATGAGTGGTAAAATTCTGGATTAATCTGAACAAACATTGACTGTATAAAACAACATTCACTGGGCCTAGTGGCACATGTCTGTGATCCCAGTTATTTGGGAGGCTGAGGCAGGAAGATTGCAAGTTCAAGGTCCTGTCTCAAAATTAAAGATGTTATAAATACTTAATTACATACTGTAGTTTTGGATGGGCTTTTAAAGATTCTTGTGTTGTTTTGGAGAAATTGGGTCTATCAGTGAACTCTGAATTTAATCAGTTAGAATCTGCCTGTTAGATGTTATAAACTGTCAGCTAAATGCATAGAAAGTACAAAGCTTTCAAACTTGAAGGTTGATGTGTGAGTGTTGAAGCATAAAAAACCACAATCAATCCTAAAGAAGATGAAGGAGGAAAACAAATCAGGAGACACTGACAGGAAGCACAACATTAAAAGGCAGAAATAAGCTCATATTTATCAGAAATTATAATAGGTGCAAATGATTTAAAAGCTGGATCTAATTAGACTAGTTAGAAAGTAAAATTTATTAGGCAAATTTAAAACACAATGATTAAAAAGTTCAAATGTAAAAGAAAGAAAAGAGATATACTTATACCAGACAAATACTACTCAGAAGAAAACTGCTTAGCATTTAAGGCTCAAGAAATTTACCACATAATGATGAAAGGTTTCATTTACCTGGTAGATATAATAATTATAAACTGGCATGTATAACTGCAAACTATATGAAACAAAAAAATAGAAATATTTGCCAGGTCTATAAGGTGAAATAGATGAATCCACCAATGTATTAGGATATCTTAACTCACCCTTCCCATTAATTGAACCAGTCAAGCACATGGAAATTCAGTAATAGAAAATGTCAAAACACACTCACTATCCTTGATACATATTGTTAGAATACTGTACCCAAGGGCTGCAGAATATATATTCTTTATATTTTTTAATTTTTCTTGAGGGGCCAAGGATGGCACTTAGGACCTTTCATATGCTAAGCAAGCATTCTACCATTGAGCTACAATTCCAATCCCAGAATATACTTTATAAACCTACACAAAACATTTAAAATAACTCTAAAAACATTTAAAAACATTAATATTTCCTAGTTACATACTCACTTTTCCACTTCAACTTAAAAAAATATATACAGAACAATAGCTAGATAAAATCTTAATCTCAAAGCAAAATATTTGCAATAGGTCAGTACTGCCTTCTCAACTTCAACCATCTTAGCCCAACATTAAACTTAGTGAGTAAAATCTTTATCAAATGTGTTGGTGCAACTAATTCTACAGAAATAATTGGTACTATAAAATTTTCATTTATATTTAGCTTTTTTTTTGTCTTTCCCATTTTGTTAGAAAAAAAAAGAATTTATAGTTTAGCAATATAGGTGACATTTTGAAAGCTCTTCTTATAAATACATCTTTTGGAAGGACTTCAATTGATTACTACTATAAATCACTTAATCATACCACCTGTCTGTGTTTCTCTATGTTTTTTTTTATTGGTTGTTCAAAACATTACAAAGCTCTTGACATATCATATTTCATACAGTAGATTCAAGTGGGTTATGAACTCCCTTTTTTTAGTTAAGTGAATATCATCCCTTATTTTCACAGGGCTCATTTCATAGATATACAAGGTTTACTTAGCAGAAAGTTAATAGATGTGATTAAATAGACATAAACTTTCTAAGTCTGTAAATACACCAGAAAATTCAACAAATATTTTAGTACCATTATGCAAATAATACTCTGCCAAAGACACCACTGTCAGATTCAAATAATGGGAAAAGGCATAGATGTAGGGGAGGTTCTACATAGTAAATTACACACACATTTTACAACAAAGGGCTAGCACAGGGACAGGCAAAACAAGGGTGGTTAGGATTCAGCTGGTAGGAAAAAATAATTGCAGACTACATTTTACCTAGAATTTTATTTTCAACACTGTCACAAAATTTGTTTAGGCTGTAAGAAAAAGTTGGTTGAGCTACAAAGAGGTCAGGTGCTTTTACCAGCCAGGAAACAGGAAATTAGACATTTCCAAGTACCAGCAGTCAAGCATTTTGGTTTTTTTTCTGCATCTTTAAATTATTTTTTTCTGCATTTAACATTTTTTAAATGTCTCTGCCAGGTTCGTCATATTTTCATTCTAAGACATAGATGTAGCATTCAAATATTGAAGTTTTCTTTTAGCTTTAGAACAGTTTTTGGGTTTCTCTTTTTGCTAAAAACATGCCACTAAAACCTTTTGTTGTTCTATACTTAGTACTAATATAGAGAAGTGCTTACCAATCTTAGATTCTGGAGCAACAGTGCTATGCCCAGTACTTTGTGATCATCTAAGGTAACACAAATTCTCAAAAGCACACCATTCCTTTCCAATAGATTGTTGAAATCAGTTTTGAAGTATATTCTGCAATGAACCCTTTTGGAGTAGTTGTAAACTGTGATCTTAATTTTAGCCTCACCCAGTTAAAGGTCAGGTACCAATGAATTTCCAAAAATTGAACCCTAATCACAGTACCAGAGTGGTTGAAACAAAGTTATGATGCAAACTCTTATTAGGGAGGTGGTGGTGACAGCAGAAGCCCTCCAAGTGAATCCTCAGGAAGACGGTAACCCCTAAAAAAACAAAACAAAAAAAAAAAACATTAATATTGTGCAGACTGTGGTCTTTGAAAATGTTAACATCAAATGTCAATAAGGAAATTCTGCTGAAATATGATTTTTGGAAGGTCTAATACCAATTTGAAAGTCTGCCCTTTGTACACTTCTCTATCAGTCATAGGGGAAGTTCTACATGAAGTGTCACTAAGATTATACCACCAGTTTCAATAATCATATTACCAAGATAAGTGAGTATTAAATTCTTCTCCAGTAGTTTTTAGTAAATTATGTATGTAAATCATGTCCATCTGATTCTCTTTTACCTTGGTAATCTCAGAATAAATAGAACTCTTCATTACAGATACCTAAAAGGTGGTTTAAAAACATTCACTTTGGTGGTTTAAAAATATTCAAAACATATACATACAAGGTAAATAGAATAAACAACACTGCATATTATGCAGGGCCATAACTGTCACTTAAAATACCAAAAATGGTTGGAGAAAACAATTGTACTTTCTCATGATGTAGGCATCCCAGGTAGGGTTTTTTTTTTTCTTTTTTTGCTTTGGAGAAGAATTAATTATAGTGAAAGGAGAAGTTCAAAAAATTCATAACACATGGAGCAGAAGTGGTTTTAAGTTTACAGAATTTATTTCAAGTCTTGGAGTATGCTAATGTCTTAGGTAGAAAAAACTTAATTTGGGAAAAACAAATTTATGTGGTGTAGTTGGCTTAATTATACAACTGAAATTCACAGAATAATATTTTAAAAGATCACACAAATTTATAGAACTTTAAAACTTGAACATTACTCTGTTCATGTGGTATTACTATAATTCCCACTTTATAAATGTAGGAACTGAGAAACTGAAGTTAAATGTCTTACCCCAAGTCAAGTTATGACAACACATTATGCCAAAATGAAACTTCAAAAAAAATTCAGTTATGTTTTAGCTTCATTTTTGATTAAGAGGCCATAGCTGTGTGATGTCTTGTTTTGTTGACCAAGTAATAATAACCTTGGCAAGAAAGTTTCAGATCTTTGAATTTAACCTTAGCTTTTTTGATTCTAAGTTCCCTAATTTCCAAGACCTTGTTTGACTTTTATATCTCATGATACACTATATTCATACCACATTGGATTACCTCCTGCGTGAAAATAGACTGAAGTAACACACATTTGGATGACAATCAGTGTAGCCACGTGTCCTATGTTTGCTGGGAGGCTGGGGCGCCCGGATCCTGGCTCAGGCGTCCTCTGCAGGTTCCCGCCCTGGGCCCTGCGGCCCAGGTGAAGCTGCCTGACGCGTCTCCGTGCGCCCCTTCCCCCACTCCCGGCGACTTCCTGGTTTGTAGAAGGTGCAGGAGTTGCTGTGGGCGGCCTCCGTCGCAGGAACTAAGAGGCCCCTGCTTTAGTGGCGGTGGGGGCGGCGGCCTGTGGAGACGGGGCAGCGGCCACGCCACTGCTGCTGTCACAGAAAGGCTCTAGGGGTGGGGTGGGAGGCGGGGTAGCTCCGGTGGCCCCGCGACATGGGCCCGCGGCGACCGCCGCTGTGAGTAGCCTCCTTGGCGGTGGGGCTGCCGGCGGAGGCGGGAGCGGCGCCACCCTTGAGTGGTGGGCAGCTGGCTTCCAGGCCGGCCGCCGGTCGGGATGGACAGCCCCGCAGCGACATGTAACCATGGAGTGCAGGACCAAGTGAGTGGGGACCCCGGGCGCGCGGGGTGGGCGTCCCTCGGAGGCCCCTCCGGCTCGAATCCTGGCCCACGCAGCTGCCTCAGCCCCGCCCCGCCGGCTCCCCCGGATCCGAGGGGGCGGCGCAGGCGGGGGCGCATCAGGCCCCAAGACCCCGCTGCCGGCGGGAAGGCGCTAGGCCACAAATCCTGCCGGCCCGAGTCGCGTCAGGTGGGGTCCATGGCCTGAGCTCCGAGCACGGGAAGGAGGGCCCCCGGAGGCCCGGCGGCGCGACCAGCTTGGAAGCGGGCATGCGGCCGACTCCGCAGCTCCGCGCAGCGCCCCGCTCCTCCCGCGAGCCCGGAGCTCGCGCCCCGCCCACTCCCCGGCCGGCTTGCGCCGGGCCCTCCCGCGGGGCGGCGCGCGGCCAGCTT
Source organism: Callospermophilus lateralis (assembly GCF_048772815.1). Classification (NCBI taxonomy): domain Eukaryota; kingdom Metazoa; phylum Chordata; class Mammalia; order Rodentia; family Sciuridae; genus Callospermophilus; species Callospermophilus lateralis. Next base: position 1,403,781 of record NW_027513809.1, on the reverse strand, counting down.
CCCGAGCTCCGAGGGCGCACCCGGGAGTGCGTGCGCGGGGATCTCGGCCCCCTCCTCCGCAGGCGGCTGGGGGCGGCACGGTGGGGCCCCGGCTCCAAGGGGCGGTGCCAGGCGGGCTGCACTTGGCGCCAGGCTAGGGCCATCCCCACCCCCACAGCGGTGCCCGCGGGGCTGGGCGGCTGGTGCACCTGCCAGGCAACGTGGAGTTCTAGGCGCCTGCGCTCTGTGACGTGTCTTGAGTCCCGCCTCACTCTGTTTACATGGAGACGAAGATGGCGGTGGCGACCGCTGTACTCGTGTGGACGAGGACAATTCGCCAGTGATTGCAGCGTCTGACTGGTTTTGTTCGGGTGGGGAGGCAGCTCCCGGCTGGGCCCTGCGGCCTGGGTCGTGGAGCTAGCCGTCCCACCTCGGTCTGAACCGATTTTTCCTTTATACCCCCGACCGCCTCCGTGTTCTTTCCCTGCCTACCCTGCAGAAGCCATGGAGGACGAAGAAAGAAGGAGAAAGATAGAAGCTGGTAAAGCGAAGGTAGGAGAGCCGGGGACCGCCGGGCCAGAGGTGGGAGGCGGTGGCCGGGAAAGGGTGGGAGGAGGCCTGGGGAACGAGTTTGTGGCAGCCATGTGCGCTGCCCTCGGAGGGAGGTACTGCAGGGTCTGGGTTTCCTCCCTTCCCTCCTGTCCCTTTTCCTAGGACATGTAAAGCCCGGTGCTGCTACCTAGCTGAGGAGACTTTGATGGTGACTGAATGGTGTGGCTCTTTTCTCACGACTGCCCCAATAAAACACCTCTCTCTCTCTTTTCTTTAAACCGTATTGATAATTAGGTGGTAATTAATAGCCTTTAAACTTTCAGCCCTTCACTTTTAAAGGGAGTTTTATGGGTGGTGCCGACATTGTGTTTTCCAGGGCAGGGATTTAGAGCTTTCCTTTTATTCAGTGGGGAATTTGTGCGCTGATCATCAGCTTGTCTTCTTTAGGTGGCACGCTGGCACTCCAGGACGTGTGTGAGATTGGCCTGTGACAGCTGCCTCAGCAGTGGCCTGAGTGTGCCACAAGTGCCAGCTGTGAACTTGGCTTTAGGGACGTTTTTAAAAGCGTGTCTTTGTACGTTCCTGTTTGGAGGTCTTTGTCATGGCAGTTGGTTTTGTATCCTGTGGATTGGACATTCTGAAGACGGAAAGATTCCACAGAACAAAGCTTTAGAATTCCTGCTTTAAATAATTTGTTTTGTGTGTGTGTGTGTGTGTGTGTGTAGTGAAGTTCTGATTTTATGTGTGTGTGCGTGTGTATATGTATGGAAATTGTAACACAAACATTTGAAAATTGTATTATGCATAGATATCCTTCTTGGGGCATCATGAAAAATTTAACGTAGACAAACTATAAATTGAATAGCATTTTTTTTAAATTACATACTTGAGCAGCTCTTTAGGCTTGCCTGAAAGGCCCCCTTCCTCCCTACAATGAGTTACTTTTTATAGGTGATACTCTTTTTAGAGCTAATGGATAACAATCATACTTGAAACACAATTAACTATTTTTTCTCTCTTCCTTTCTTTCTTCATTCTTCCACATAAACAAAGGAAACCAGGTCAATAATTTCAGTAATCAATGAAAGAAAGGCCTTACTGCAGAGATGCAGTAGTAGATGTTCAAGAGAAGTGTGTTAAAGGAATGTGTAGGTTAACCAGCTTTGCATTTCTAAAATATAATTGACTTTTTATAATCTCCCCCTTTTAATGTTAAGACTTAAATGCTTGCACGTAAACAGGTAGATTTTGTTTTTTACTCTAGGATATATAAATGAAGGAACATTGGCATTTTCAGAAGCCCAAAATTGCTTACAGTTGTGCAACCCAAGGGACTAAGCAAGGGACTAAGCAAACACTCTGCATCTATGGAATTGAAAGTAATTTTGTGTACCTTTTCAAAAGCATGGAAGTTCTGGTTAGATATCTTATTTGTTACCTAAGAATGTTTACTGCCTTCTGCCAAATGTATCTTTCTTAAATGTATGTAAAGCAGTTCTACTAAACATAGTTAATTTTGAACAGTCACATTTCATAATAATTAAATTTCTTGCTCTAAGTAGATTTGGCAAAGTAGAATTTTGATTTCTTTATGTATATATTTCTTTATCTTTCAAAAGTCTACCTATGGGGTAAAAATCTTTTTAAGTTAATTTTTATTGTAGTTTATTTTCCCCTATAAATGAACCCAGTTTCCAGTAAGAGATCCTTGAGGCCTTTAAGGCAACATATGTTTGCTGTAACATTAGCTATCTGGTATAAAATACTTTATTGAGGTCATGATTCCTCGGCCATGTAAGTGCAATGGAATATTATACAATCATTAAAAGAATTAAGGCTGAGAGGGACATGGTAAATAGAGTGAAAACAACAGAAATAGTTTAGATGTTGCAGTGGTATACACCTGTAATCCCAGCTACTCAGGAGGCTGAGGCAAGATCCTGTCTGAGGGGAAAAAAAAACGGGGGAGCTTACATTATAGCTCAAAGGTAGAGCACTACTGCCCTTTATCTCAACTACTGCAAGAACAAAACTAAACAAAGTATGTACATTATTTCATTTGTATAAACATGTGCTTTTAGAATGGGATTGAAAAACTATTATAAATATAGTTATTCTTGGGCTAGGATATAGCTCAATGGTAGAGCACAAGTTCCTAGGTTTAGTCCCCAACACCAAACAAAATTTATAAAGCAGTTCTACTAAACATAGTTAACTTTGAACAGACACATAATCAGCAAACTTAGATCAAGAGGTGGAAATAGAGAAATGGCAACAGTCTCTGCTTTCCAAAGTAGGAGAGACAGATGCTCCTGGGTAATAAGTACAGTGAGAGGTTGGATTTTGGATCTTACCCCCCCCCCACAACATTTTGTTAAAATATTTAAAATGCTACTGACTCATTTTCTAGAATATTTTATAAGGAAAACTCTCAATATCAATTAAATGCAACCTAGCATAGTGCTTTTCAAATAGCAGGTATTCAATAAGTGTTTGCTTCTCTCAAGCTGTGCATGCTGGCAAGATGAGCTGGTCAAAAGAGTTGGCTGCAACGTTAAAGTAAGGAAACAGCTAAGAATCATGCAACCCATGGACACCAGTTTCTCAGGTGGAGGGTGGGCCTGCTCTGCCACCTCAAGTGTCCTCTTCCATGCTGCAAGGCAAGAGGGCAAGACAGCGAGTGCACTTGGAACCCATCTGTTTATTAGGGAAAAGACATTTGATAGAATGTTCCACCCCAATAAGGCAGGGGATAGTGTTTCAGCAGGGGTTGCCCAATCCTGTTGGGTACTGCTCAAGCCCAGAGCTGAGGCTCTTCCTTGATGAGTGGGGGTAAAGGCCACTTGCTTGGTATAACACATGGTGTGGCGTATGTTGCCAGTCCAATATCCCCTTTACTCAAGGCTTTTGGAGGGGCTTAGCTCATGCACAGGGCAGTCCCTGACATTTGCTTCTTGAATGAATGAGCAGAATGACAGAATAAGTTCTTAATGAGTATAGTGTTACCAGCTAGGTTGGAATTTAATAAGAGTAATCCAGAATTTTCTTAATTAGAAGTCTCTTATTGCTGGTATCAGAAACCACCTAAAATGATCATTTCCCAAAATTTATTCAGAGACTTGGTTCTCCAAGTATCTCATTTATTCATAAGACTTAAGTGTTAACATTTGATAACAGTTTTACAACATACAACTTTTTAATCTTTTTCTTGGTAATTGGTCTTCTGTTTCTTTCTCTCTCGATTTCTCTAAATTTCCTTTTTCAAGACCTTTTAATAAATGATCATTTTAAAATTCTCATGTATACAGTATAGTATAATTTAAAATTTTTTTTTAGTTGTAAATGGACACAGTACCTTTATTTTATTTATTTACTTTTATGTGGTGCTGAGGATTGAAACCAGAGCCGCACATGTTGCTAGACAAGTGCTCCACCATTGAGCCACAACCCCAACCCCTACAGTATAGAAGTGTACTTTGTAAAGTATTTTATATTAACCCAAATCTGCAGTAATAGGAGAATGAATTATTTTATGTAGCCATTAAAATAATTCTACAAACACTTTTCAAGTTGGGAAAATGCCCACAGAAAATGTCAGGTTAAAAAAAAAAAGGTACGTGTAAGTATTTATATATGAAGACATCTGAAAAAACATGCACCAAGATGTCAGTTGTGGTTATCTCTGGGTAGTGGGTTATAGGTATTTTAATTTTTTTATACTTTATTTTACAAATTCTCTACAACATTATTCTTTTATGATCAGGCACAATGTTCAGGTATCATTTTTTTTTCTTTTTTCTTTTTTTATTTGGTGGGGTTCTTTTTTTTTTTTTTGTCTTTTTTGGAACTGGGGGTCGAACCCAGGGCTTTGCAAATGCAAGGCAGACGCTTTGCCACTGAGCTACATCCCAGCCCCAGGTATCATTTTTAAGAAAAAGATATTACATGCAGTATGATAAACAGGTTAATGTTGTATGACTCTCATCCAGAACAAGAATATGAAATGCAAAATAACTAGGTCTCCTACATTAGTGTAGTCCTGGAACTCTAATTCTTACTCCAGTACCACTTGTATTATGTAGTCAGAATTCTATATTATTGGACATTTATGGATCGCCTTTTTGTTTTTGTCATTCTTATCCATTTTCCTTGCTGTCAGTTTTTTTGGTTTTTCCTATGAACTTGCTTGTCCAGCTTTGTATTTTCTCATTTGCCTTTTTCCCTAACTTGCTGCTTTAGATTTGTTGTAACAAAAGAACCCAGAAACTGAGGTTAATGGAATGATTTGTAAGAATGAAGGGCTAATGGAACTTAGTAGAAAGGATTTCGCAGCAATTCAGTTTTTCTGATGCTAGGTAGTTCTTTGGTTTGCTGTTGGGTCCTCAACTATCTCCTCAGTATTGATGTTGCAAGAAGCCCAATACTTGGAGATGTTAACTACATTATTAAATATTTTCAGAGCTGGGCTTGACCTCATTTACAAGTTCCTGACAGAGATGGTCCCACATAGGCTATCCTTATAGTGAATCAACCAAACTATTTCAACTCCATTTTAAATGACTTCATTTTTTCCAAGTAAAATTATTTATGATTATATAAATAAAGTAGTTAATTATTAGCGGACAAAATTAAAGGACAGTTGTGTATTTAGAATGAAATTAGTCCTATAAATCACTTTTGCTATATTTTTAAAAAGTTCTTCAAATGTATTAGAATTCAGCAAAACCAAAGTATTATACTTCTATAGCATTTTATATAATTGTCATTATTTATTGAATAATTAAAATTTTTACTACATTCAGTAACTTGGAATTATATGAGTTTTTTTTGTTGTTGTTGTTGTTGTTTAACAAGCATTTTTAGTTTGTAGAGTAATGCCAGTGTTGTGTACAATGTTCTGTGTAAGCTCTCTTATTAGGTTATTGATAGGATTTTTCAATTACTGTGCTGCTCTGATAGGCAAGCTAGTTATGGTATAAAATTGTTCCTTGCATTTTCAGATATTCTGCTCCACAGTGAAGAAAGCTATTCTCCCTCTCTGATTTCTTTTAAACTTTCTAGTTTTTTATACTTGTGACAGGTCTTACTTAATTTTCAAAGTTACATTTGATAACAGTTTTACAACGTACAATTTTTTAAGCTTTTTCTGGATATAGCAATTTGATGCCTCCATCAGAGACTGGTGCGTTCCTGTGATTTAAAACTAATTCATGACTTTTGGGCTTTGCTGAAATAAAAGAAATCATGGTGTTGAGAGGAAAGAATAGACATGACAGGCTTCTTGAAATGTATGTTAAAGAAATTTCTCTAAGGCAGGAAAACAGAGCATCAGTAAAATCCAATGAAGAGATAATTTTGTTTGAGAACAATTTTTATCCCACTCCTGTTCTCATCTAGTCCCTTGGATGTGTCTTTTATTTTACTTTCTCTTTTCACTTTTCAGTTTTATTGACAGAACACCACAGACATCCTTACTGAATGATAACCCACAGCAACGAGGAAACAAAAAAGATAGAATTCATCCAAAGGATTGGACTATGACAAGAGTGGGACAAAAATTTTTCAAACAAAAACATTTCTTATTTTTGTTAAATAAAAAGGTTTGTAGAAAGAGCAAAACTATGACTATTAAACATTTAATTTAGGCTGCTGATGATTGAAATGTGAATTAATTTCTTCTAATATGACAAATAGAAAAAAGTTCTGGTAAATTGTGAAACATTAGTGATAAGGGACATTATTTTTATTTCTTAGTAAGATTTTTATAAAATTAAAATTAGGCATTCTATTTAATTGGTTAGCATCCGTTTAATTGGGAGCCAGGCATGGTGATGCATGCCTGTAATCCAGTGATTCAGGAGACTGAGGAAGGAAGATCACAAGTTCTAGGCCAGTCTCATCGATTTAGTGAGACCCTAGGCCACGTAGTGAGACCCTGTCTCAAAATAATAAATAAGAAGGGCCACGTGCAATGGTGTTTACATGTTTGGCTGTTTTCACTTAGTATAATGTTTTGAGGTTCAGCCATGGTGTAGCATGTGTCCATGCCTCATTCCCTTTTATGACTGAATAATATTCCAGTGTGTGTATATACAGCAATGTGTTCACACTTTAATCCATTGATCGGCATTTAGATTGTTTCTCTGTATTGTCTATTGTGAATAGTGCTGCTTTGAACATTTGTATACAAGCATTTGAATACCTGTTTTCATTTTTCTTGGGCGTATATTTAGGATTAAGAATTCTGGGTCTTATAGTAATTCCATTTAACATTTTGAAGAATCTCCAAATTGCTTACCATAGTGGCTTTACCATTTTACTGTACCATTTCATTTTACATACCCACTGATAATGCATGATAATTCTAGTTTCTCTGTATCTCAACAAATTTGGTTTCTTTTTTTTAAATCATAGCCATTCTAGTGGGCATAAAGGGATTTCTCACTGTGGTTTTAATTCTTGTTTTCTTGATGACTAATGACACTGAGTGTCATTTTTGTATGCTTTTTGGCCATTTGTAGATCTTCAGACCATTCAAGTCCTTTACCTATCTTGTAATTTGGTTGTTAGGAATTTGTTTTACATATTATTTACATATCAAGGGAGAGAGCATGTATGATCATGTACAAGAGAGGAACAGACAGAAATATACATTTCCAGTGGGATTATCTTCCATCTCTTTTTTTTTTAAAGCTTGTTTGGCTCACCAAAATTTAAACTGGTACTTCCTTTGAATAAGCTGTTGGTGAGTTGATTACAGCGTGATGGTGAAGTTTGAGTTTTTTTGTGGTGCAGTGAGTCATTCCATTCCTTGACCAGCTGGTCAAATGGGCACCTGTTGGCCTTTTGGCTTGATCATTACCAATACATATCAGTTTGGGGGGAAAGATGACTTAGTCTTCCATAACAAAAAGCCCTGTCATTTTTCTGTGTGAACATGATAGACATGTGTATGTATTCTACCTAGTACAAAGGATTTTTATTGTCATATCGACTCTCCTTTTACTTTTTGTGGTAGTTTTCACCAAAATAGAACTTAGGATATTTAATGCCCATTTTGGTACACCTCCTAAAGCTTGGTTAATTTGTTCATGGATTTTACACTGTTCAAAAGTGCTAAATGTTAAGACTGTTCATAAATTTAGCATTGTTCCAGGAGTAGTTTTGCCTAGGTTATTTATTTAAATCTATATTCTTTTGTTCTATGTAAAATTCCTTTATCTTACACGAACAATGTAATTCTTGTTTGCAGTTGCTGTCCTCTTTTGGGTTACTGTTTGCTCTGATTTTTATGTAATCTAAATTTTTTTGTGTAATTCTAAGATTTGTGTGTGTGTGTTGACGTGTTTCCCCTTTTAGAGATCATTTTTTAGAGCCTCAAGTTATTTTGATGATTCAGAACTACTCTATATATTATACAAAGTCCTATTTAAAAATTTGACTTTATAAATTGTATTGATTGATTAGATTTTCTGACTTACAGATTTCTGAAAAACTAACAAGATCTACAGTTTCTTTCTCTAGCCACTCCCTAGCCCCTCAGCAACCCTGGGATTGAGCCCAGAGGCTCATGCATGCTAGGCCTTCTATTTCTTGATATTGCATATACTATAAAATTCCTTGTTGTTTTCTAAGGATTGTTCATTGTGGGGGTTCAGTAATTAGGTTTTATTTATTCCTCAGAAGTCTCACTTTTATTCAAGTTGGTGTTTCTTTACTAGTTGTTTTCCCCAGGGAAGATAGAAAAAGGAACCAATTATAAATGAAATACTAGTTCAAGAATCAAATTTAATGTGTGAAAAGTGTGTGAGGGAGATGTGGGGGGTTGTTGTTGCCATAGGTGTGGTAAATGATCTCAGTTAACTTCCCGCATCATTAATATTTTATTGAGTGCATGTGTATATGTTGATTCCTTGAAAGTTGAATAAATTAGTAGATGCTCTAAAGATCAAGGTATTAGAAAAGGTATAAAAACTGCATTAACAAATGTGCACTAGGAGGACATTTTTTAAATGAAATAATGGGTTTTATCTAAAAGTCATAGAAATTCTATATTCTACTAATAGATAAATATTTTTGGTGTGAAATCTTTTATATTTGTCAAACTAATGTTTACTTTTGACTTGCATAAATTCCTTTTTAGTGAACTACATGTCTGAGTATTTCTAATGACTTTCATTTTTCTGCTTCAAACAACCAATACCAATTTTTAAAATAAAGTTTGACAGAAAAAGTTTAATTTGAGATTTATTTTTGTATATGATATTTATTTTTTGTAAATTAAAAAATGAAATAATATTTTATATAGGCCTCAAGATTTTAATTTTTTGAAAGAAGAATCTATACTTATTTTTTTCCTAGGATATGAACTTAAATTGTTTTAATGTTCTAAGTTTTCTCTGTCTCACACACAATCATATTTTCTATGCACAGTAGTATTTATTTCGAGACGCATCTTGGTTGAAAAATCCTTTGAACATTATGGGATTATTTTTTTATACTCATAGCCAAATCCCAAACCTGATTTTTTTTAATTCAAAATCTGCCTCATTCTATTCCTATCTCACACCCTAAAAAAATCAGGCCTAACTCACCTTTTATGTGCTTTTTTTTTGACTCTGTTAATTTTCTCAAGTTGATTCTGTACATTGTCACTGTCTTGATCTTAAAATGTCCCTTTCATTTTGTTACTCAGGTATTTTCAGTCTTAATAATCTATTTAATATTTATTTGACCTCCATGCAAGTTGGTGTAGATTCAGAGATAAAAATACCCACAGGCCTGCCCCTAATATTTTCACATTCTAATAGAGTAGAAAATCAACCACAATACAGTAAGTGAAGTGCAGATAATCATTTATTTACTCATTTGATAAATACATTTGTGCACTTATTGCTTGTTATTTCCTGTGCTAGACTGTAGAATGTGAAAGACATGAAATCTGCTAAATACAAGATTCATTTAGTTAGTAGTAGGCAGAAATATAAACAGATATTTATAAATTTAGGAATGTAATATAATTCTGGCTCTATGAAAAACACAAGGGAGGAATATCTGATTCCATTTGGCAGATAGAGAAGGTTTCTTGCATGGATAAACTCTGAATGAAGCCTTGAAGTTTTGAGAGAAACTTGGTGAAAAAGAGAGAGGTATGGGTAGAAACTTCAGGAAAATGAGACAGGAAGAGTAAAGCACCGAGGTGTGGAACAGTTTGACTTCTTTGGGGGAAGGTGTACAAGAGCATTGGTATTATTGGAGTATAAAGGTATAAGCAAGATAGGGCAAGAGATGAAGCTAAAGAAGGTAGGTCTGGGCTCTATCCTGAGGGTCTTGAATTTCATGTTAAGGAGATTTTTATCCTGAAGGTTGTGGGATATGTTGATGGGTTTTAAGACAAGGACTAATATGGTTACATATACATTCATTCATTTAAATTCTTGCAATTAAAAAATTATTTTTAACTGGTACTTAAAAAGATTGAGTTTCAGATTGATCCATTTTGCAGCTGTATGGAGGACAGACTTGAGGGTAAAACTATTTAGAGGCTGTTGAACTACAATTGAGACAGTGAAATAGGAGTGAAAGTGTAGGGATAATCAAGAAATATAGAGAGGATAAAATCAGAATGTGATTGGTTGGTAAAGGAGAGAACATGGATAGAAGGTTGGTGTTATCACTAAGAGAAAAAGAAGAACAGTTTCAGTTGTTGACTTCAGGCAAGATTGGGAAATCAGTTTGGAATATTTTGTATTAGAAGTTTCTTATGAGACATCTGAGTGGAATTTTTCAAAAATTTTGTTGAGAAAAGTATAACCTATAGTGGCTAACCCAGATTGTCTGGGATCAAGTGTGAATTTGTCAGTTATGGCTATAAGTCTTTATGAAGTTATACTTAACCTCTCTGTAACTCAGTAACTCATCTGTAAATGTTGATACTGGGGTTGATGTGAAGATTTAGCCTTTTAGTATAAAATACTTTAGAATTTTGTCAGGCTGTAAAAAGTCTTAAAGAATTATTAGCCATTCTTAAAATCATTGTCATGTTGGGATTTAGAAGATTAACGCTATATAGCAGAAAACTAGAATAGAGAAATATGCTTGAATCAGATAATGAGGGACTGTATGTATCACTTAAAAGTAGTATGAATTTTAACCTAAATATAGCAGAAAACTTTTTTTTTAAAGTGTGTTGTATCTTAACCTCTGAAAGGGTTCTTTCCAAATAATTTATTATTTTTAGGTAGGTATGCTGCCACCAGGTGCTAGGTATGTGTTACTGTTGTACAAATGAAGCAATAAAACTATCATTTTTTTTTAATGAAGTATTGATTTGATTAAGATCGCTGAATATAAACAGTCTAATTCTGGTAGGACTTCCTTGTTTCAAAACAAAAACTAAGATTAGTTAAGATGAGGTAAGAGAGGGTTGTTGTAAAAATGCAGAGATTTCAGAGGAAGGACGGAGAAGTGTAGTAGGGCCTCAGAGAATCTGAAAAGCCATGGGAAATTGATGCCATTCTTGCCACCATTTCTTATCTCATTTCCATATTTTTGTATATTAACTTCCTTTATTTACACATCAGTTTGTGTATGAACAAAAATTATAGGATGAATTTCCAAACCTATGCTATATAGTGGAATGGTTTCCCATTAAAAACATTTTAATTTTTTTTTAAAAGGCAAAAAAAAAAAAACAATATATAAACAGTGGAAGCAAATCTCATAAAATAAACCACTATCCGGTGGTTCCCAAATTTTGTTGTACACTCGAAGCTTCTGGTAAGCTTTTTAAAAATTCTTTTTACTGTTTAGAACACACACCATGCCAAAATCAGAAAGTCTCACTATTTTAAAAAGATTTTCAAAGAGCAGAAAAGTTTAAAACCATTGATAGAGCCACTTTGCAAGATTTTGCAATACTTGAGTGATTATATATTATGACTTCTTATAAGCCAGGTACTTTACTTGGTATGCTTCTGTAAGGATTATTTAATGCCAGAAGGAAAACTGGCTGTATTGGATATAGAGAAAAGTGTCTTGGGCTGCAATTTATCTTGTAGGATGATCATGTGTACTGTTATTTAGAGGTCATTTTAGTGGTGTGGCTGTAATTACATGAGGATCAAATTATGCACTAATTTTAGAATCCTTCATACAAGATATCTCTTCTCTATAACCTTTCTGGACAGCTCTGCTACTTCCTTGTTCCCTACTTTCAAGAGAAGAATCTAATTGATTCACTCCTCTTATCAAAAGAGGGTGAAAACAGATGTCATGGATGGTAGAAGTTGTAAGTACTGGCCAGTTCCCTCAGAATGAAGTTCTACATACTTTAAAAGTACTTCAGTGTTTCATCTACAGAAGAATGCATGGTAAATATATATATATATATAAATAATATTAAAACAAGTGAAAAAAAGACCTCTACATCTGTCACTTAGATTAAAAACATTCATCTACCAATGCAATAAAATCTTTATCTAATTCCACCCCTAGCACCTGAGCTAACTATAGTTCTGAATTTATCATCACCTTGCTTTTTATACCACATATGTGTACATAAACTATAGTTAGTTTTCTGTTTTTGAACTAAGTGGTGTCATTATGTGACGTCTTCAGTGATTTTCCTTTTGTTCAATATCATTAGAGCATTTTCACTCCTGCAATAGTATTCCATTATAGAAATTTATCTCAGAGTCCATTCTCATCAGTGAGCATTTAGGTCATTTCCAGTTTTGTTACTGTTACAAATATTTCTATTGTGTTAGGTTTTGTCTGCAAGTGCCAAGGGTTTAGAGTTGGATAGAAATCATGAATCCTGTGTTCCCTTAGTCCTTGAGTACTAGAGAGTGTCTTTGAAAATGAGGTAGAAAGAGGGAGTGAAATCAAAAGCAACCTGGTGAGGCTGGGGTTGTAGCTCAGTAGTACAGCACTTGGCTAGCAGATATGAGGCACTGGGTTTAGTCCTCAGCACCATATAAAAATAATAAAATGGGAATTGAGTTTATCTACCACTAAAATATAAAAAAAATGAAAAAAGCAAAACTTGTATTTGTTAATATTATCTACATGGTTTCATTATATAAATCATCAAACAGACACCCCTGGGAACTATTGATGAACACTTGATACCCATTGACCATTAATATGGATCACTGACCTGAACAGAGGTAGCAGTTCTTTTATTTTTTTTCTATTTTTTTTAGTTGTAGATGAACATAATATCTTTATTTATTTCCTGTGGTGCTGAGGATTAAACCCAGTGCCTCACATGTGCAAGGCAAATGCTCTACCAGTGAGCCAACCCCAGCCCAGTTCTTGTATTTTTGAGTTGATATTGCCTGCCAAAACTATATGCTTACCAGAAGGAGTCATTTATAACCTAGACTTAAAAATTAATAAATAATAAAATAGCCTGCATGACAGTGAAATGAAGCAGAGGTAGGTGGTATCTGAATAATACTCTTTTGGATGTGATTTCTAGTAGGTATATAGTTTTATTATTCTTTAAGAAAATAGTTATTATTGAAGGTGGAATGGTGGTGGAATGGTGGTGGAATGACAGTGGCGGGAGAAGACAGCCTGAGACATAAGCATACAAAGACTGAGCATAGTATCCCAAGCAGCAATTGTAAATGATATTCTTGCTAGACATTTTCTATCAAGCATCTGAAATGAAACTCTCACATTGATTTGGATTGCCCTAGAGCCAGGAGTACTGGATTCAGTTGACTTCAGGCTAAAAAGAAAACACTCTTGGTTTTCATCATAAACATAGGAACCAATGTGATAGTAAAATGAAATGAGATTCCAATATGAAACTGTAGCCACTGCTTTAGCATTTATCACTTTGTTCCTCACTCTGTCTTGGTATTCTAGTGCTAATATCATTGTATTGATTCATGGAAGAAACTAAAAAGATTGTTTAATGACCTAAATTTTTTGTTGTATATGTTTATATGTGCATATTAGATACAGAGATCTCTCTGTGTATGCACATATACTTACATGCATCTATATGTATAAAATAAGAAGATGTAAATGGAAAACATAGGCACCATAAAAAATAGTTATAGTAACACATGGAGCCATGATAATATTATCAGTGAATATTCTTTAAAGATATGTAGGGGTAGAAGGCAGTAAAGAAGAAGAAAATTACCTGTAGTCTCATAATCTACAAGTAATTATTTTTAATAATTTGTTTTAATTTTTAATAGTTTGTTTATATGCACAAATATATTTAAAAACTCCACTTGATTCATTTTATGCAGTTTTGTGCTCTTATTTTACCCAGCTTTATACTGAGAACATTTTCCCACATTAGAATTTTTTGAAAATATTTTTTGACAGCTGCATAACATTACATTGCATTAAGTAATTATAGCCATGTGTAGCCATGGACCTGAATGTATCATTTTAGGGTTTGTTGTTGTTGTTGTTGTTTGTTTGTTTGTTTTTGGTTAAAGAAACTATGTAGGAGTTCTGAAGTTCTGAGAAATAATGCCTATTATTAATGCCTAGAGGTGCCTCTTTCACAAAAAATCAGTTTTTTAAAAATTCAGCAATTATTCAGAGCTAATATGCAGTCATTGTTCTAGACTTGGAGTGTATAATGATTGATTTTTATTAAAAATCCCCTCCTTTATGGAACTTTCTAGTAATTTGTTCTGAATGATACTTAATAACATGAGAATAAAATAATGTTTTGGTAATTTTATGTACTTAGATGTGATTCGTTCTGAACACTGAATCATTCCACTTTTTCTGTATCCTATACCATTTTTCAGTTGGGATTATTTAGTAATAGCTATATACTTTTTGTTGGCTTGTATTTTCAAGCAACAGTTTACAAATTTTCATAAGTAAAATGCTGGTTTCCTTAGAATTGCAGGTAAAGAAAGGAGAAAGGAAAGGAAATAATTGAAAAATTTTCTCAAAAAACCCCAAGACCTGGAGGAAATTTTAAATGATCCTTCTAATGTATCTCTTCATTATACAGTTGAAGAAACTGAATTCTCCTGATGTTAAGTGGCTTGTCCACTGTCACATAGCTAGTACTATATGACAGCTCAGCACTATATTATATGTAGTCCATATTGTTTTGAAATTCAAGAAATATTTGGGTTGTCTGTATACCCAGGCCATGAAGTACACAAAATTAAGATGATTCCTTAAGCTACAGAATCTGTTTTCTTTTTAAACATGAAGGTGATCAAATTGAATGAGATTATAGGCTATAAATAGGTTTGGTTGCTCAATGATTTAAAGTCTTATGGTCTTTTCCATTCTTGATTTCCTTAGTTTTATTTAGCACTATTTTTTTCTTACAGGTTTTTTTTTTTTTTTTTGAACGGGGGGTGTGTCTTGCTGATTCTGAGGCTGACCCCAAACTCCTACATTCAGGAGGTCCTTCTGCCTCATCCTCTCAAATAGCTGGGACTACAGGCATTCTACTAGGCCTGGTTTGTACCTTTTTGTTATTTTGGAAAATATGATTCAGAGCATCCTAAAATGTTGCTTTTATCTTTGCTCTCATTTCCCCTTCTTCAGCTGGTTTTTAGGTTAGTCGTTATAATCTTTTTGTTTCCATGGTTAGGCCACCAAAGTTTTTCTGTGATAGTTTATATAGCTTCTTGTTTATCATCCATAAAGAAATATTAAAAAGGCTTAATGACATCCCTGCAAGGAACAAATAGTCACCATAATTAGAATTATTTGGGATTTCTTCTATTTTCTACAGGAAAAACATAAAAATCACTTTTTATAGTTATTTTTAAATACTATAGAGATTACCAGATTACATATTTTTGTAACATTCTCTTTGTGGTATGTGCATTCTCACATTTGTTTTTCCTGTCATCAAAAAACACTTGTCAGTTTGGCAATTTCATTTGTTCATGCTTTAAAATTAATGTTCTAGGATTGTGAAATACAATGAAAAAGGACCTAAGAATACATAGAAAGCAAATTAGTATAATGAAAGGTTGGATTTGGAGTCAGATACTCTAGTTCTGTTTTGTTTTGCCACTGATTATAATATTGATCAGGTAACATTGATTTTTTAAAATATTTTTTATTTCTACATAATACATTTATTTTGTTTATTTACTTTTATGTGGTGCTGAGGGCCTCGCATGTGCTAGGTGAGCCCTCTACCGCTGAACCACAACCCCAGCCCCTAACAAATTGATTTTTATATATCAGCTTCTACATTTTTGTCTCAGTAAGATATTTTCTGACCTCTCCCTACAGTCCCACAAATAGAATTTCCATTGTATGCTGTCTTTAATGCATATACTTTCTCTTCAAAGCACTTTTTATAACTTGGATGTACGTATTTCTTTATTTGTTTAATATTATCTTTCTTACTGGATTACAATTCATGAGAGTTCATATGTGTTATTTATCACTACATGCCCTGTCATAGCTCATGATAGGCAGTCAATAAGTATTTGTTAAATAACTGAACTATATACTTACAACCTGACATAAATCCAATTTTTTATGCTTTCCAGGCATAAAACTACAACACATCTCTTTCGGAAGTCCTTTTTAAAGAAAATCAGGACAGTACAGTTTCCTATAACACAATACACCTCTTCTCTCTCTTCTCGCTGTCCATATATGTATATATGAACGATTTCCAGGCTTAAGAAATTGTGCTCTAACCCTTATTTCTCACTCCATTTAATAATAGAGTTTGGCATTATACTCTGAAGTTCTACCTTTGGGGCCATGTGTTTCATTTATGTCTAGCACAGTGTCTGGCATGTAGTAAATAGTCAATGTACACACAAAAACCTAAACAGACTTCAATTAGTCATTTATTTTTGAAGGAACATTATAAAAACTTGGCATGTTTTTATATATAACATTTTGAAAATGTATTGTTTTATTGAGAATGATCATTTATAAAATTATAAATATTGAGTTTAAGGAACTCAATATATTTATATTCAGTTGTTTATTCATATTCTGGTCAAGATAAGACATTTACTTGTGATCTGGTCTACTTTTGAAAGACAAATATGTGAACATAATATCTTTCCAGTAAATCTTGCAACTATTTCTGTGACTACATATGTTAACACTTTTATAATTGGCTTCCAAATGACAAACACAGATGGCTGTAGTCTGAATTTTCAGCATGTTTTAGAATAAATGTTTTCTCAGTAATTTAAAGTGCATCATTTCAGTATCAGATGGTTATCTAATTGATTCAGATTTTTTTGCTTATCTGCTAGCTTGCCATTTTTCAAATTTAAAATAAAACTAAATAGTTATAAATAATTGAATACATGATACAATCTTATTCCTCTCACATTTTTATAAAACAGTAGTCTTACCAGAAAGCTATTATGGATATTATTTTTTATGAGAAACTTTTTGTTCTGTTTTGGTTTTCTTGGTGGAGGAGGGAGGTTATAGTGAGAAGGATTTTTTTTTTATGTTCTTATTCATTTATTAGCCATTTTTGTAGTTGGTCTATTTAATAGTTACAGTAATTCCAATCATATATTTCCTCTTTTTAAGGAACAAAGAAATTCACTTAGTCTCATTCTTTTATCTTTCACCTCTTAAGAGTGATTCAAGTAATTTGAAAATTGTTCATTTTAATTTTGAAACCATCGAACATTTTAATAAAGTAGAATTAGGTATGCCTTTTATATGATCTTGCTTAGTGTGGTGACTTTTCAATAAAAGATAAATTATCCTTTTAAAAAATTCAACATAGGGGCTGGGGATGTGGCTCAAGTGGTAGCGCGCTCGCCTGGCATGTATGCGGCCCGGGTTCAATCCTCAACACCACATACAAACAAAGATGTTGTGTCTGCTGATAACTAAAAAATAAATATTAAAATTCTCTCTCTCCATATCTATCTATCTCTCTCTCTCTCTCTCTCTCTCTCTCTCTCTTTGCCGCAGTCCGGCTGCAGCAAACTAGCCGGGGGATGACGAACAACTTGTGTACGTTGATACAGCAGGAATGGGAGCCGTTTATTGTAGGACAGGAGCAGTATTTATACATTCCACACAGCTTATCTAATTAACATAAACTAGATACAGCAGTCAACCAATCAGGAATCTCCACATTTAATGGCTCACTGGCGTTATGTCACAAACCACTCCCTCTGGCAAAATGCCAGGCACCCATCCAGACTCGTTTACAGACTCTAACATCTTTTTAAAAAAATAGATAAAAAGTTCAACATATATTTATTTAATATTGCTCTAGGCTTTTAATATATAGAAGTAGGGAGGAAAAAAAATCCTTGCCCTCATGGGGTTTACCTTCTGGTTAGTTTTTCTGAAAAAATAATATGACTCATATAATGAGTAGTATAGGCCTAGAACAGTATCTTTAATTATGTTGTAGAAGTGATTCATTCTAAATACTATAATGGAACTATTTCTACTTTTTATTCCATATCTGTGTGCTTCTTTTTTGCATTTAGTAACAGATATTAGTATTTTGGAGGGGTTTTTTTTGTTATTTTGTTGTTGTTGTTGTTGTTTAAATCAAACTTTCCATTCTTTATTTATCTATCTTTCATTTTGTACTGATGGTTGAACCTGGGCCCTCTGTGCTTGCTAGGCAAGCACTCTACCACTGAGCCACATCCCCAGATCTAAGTCATTCTTTCTATAATGCAAAGTTAATAATTTTTTCCTTTGTTATATATTTGATATTTGAATAAATATTAGATATAAATTATTGATATAATCTAACACTTGGAATTTTAAGCAAAATCTTCATCTTTGCCTTGATAAATTTTGCTGACTAAATATATTCTGATGCAGAAACGTGATATTTCAAGAAGTTTCTGAAATTGAGTATAAATATTATAAATGTTATTATTAGTATTTATTTTTTGGCATTGCATTCTCTCAAAGGGATGTTTTTAAATAATGCTCCTGGATTTCTGATTCTATTTATAGATAAAGTATTTGCCAATATTCTAGTTAGTTTATTTTTAAGAATGATCTGCTATGCTCCAAGTAGTTCAAGTACATTTCAGCAGCTTAATAATGTGAAAATAGAGGCAACTGGTCTTGCACCTGTTCCTCAACACACTGGGTAGTTACTAAATAACTGGGAAAAATGTTAAATGTCATATATTTTTATTCTCTGTAAGTATAATCATGAGCTATTTCTGACTTATGAATTAAATATCTTTATTAAGGGAATAGAACTTGTTTATATGCTTTTCTTCATCTACAGCAGATAATTTAAGTATAAAATGTTATTTATAAATAATGTATTTGCCACATATTTTGATAGTAACATTAGCAAGATTGCTTTAATACTTTAGATAATAAGAAATTTATTTGCTGTCTTTGTAATTGGTCTGGTTAAGAGTTATGGTAATTCTAGGCATATATTTCCTCTTTCTAAAGCAGAAAGGAACTTACATGAGGTCTTTTTTCTCCTCTTAAGAGTGTTCAGGAGCTCAAATTAAATTTAAGTCTTTGTCAGTAGTTGCTTTATATAAAAATCAGAATACTTACTGTATTTAAAAAAATACAGTAATAGCTTAGCAATATATCCTTTGCCTAGCACATGCAAAGCTGTGGGTTTGATCCTCAGTACTACATAAAAATAAATAAAATAAAGGTATTGTGTCCATCAAAAAAAATTCGTAAGAATAAATAAATAAAATGTAAGTGAGCAATAGGAAAAATACCTGTAATCTGAACTCCAAATGTAAACAAAAGTTGTTAAGGTTGTAGTTTTCCAGAATTTACCTATGCCTATGAATATAATGATGTTTAAATTCATACTGGATATAATCATTGAAAGCTATGAGCCTGAGACTTGCCTTATCTTTTAAAAAATGAAGTGTAATTTTCCTTTCATCAAAAGAAATAGATATGCTACAATACTACTTTATACCTGCTATTATATCACAAAGTCTTTAATAGCAATTGCTTGCATTGGCATTTTTAATATAAGTTCACCATAATTAGTTCTAGTGTTACCTGGTATATAATGTGTACTTCTGATTTTAGGTGGTAAGAAAATATTTTAGGTCTTAAAAAACTTTGGATAGTATAGTAAGAAAGTTTTTACCTTTTTCAGTTTTCTTTCTGTTTATGATAATGAAAATCTGTTTGATGCTTGTCTCTCTTTAACAGTCTTTTATTTTGTCCATTTTTTTCATAGCCTTCAGCAACCTCTTACTAAAATTTCAATAATAGATTTATCATTTCTTTTATTTTCAATTTATCTCTTAAAAGAAATAACAAGTGATATTAACTTTCAATTTATGCCAGAGATTACATCTCCTTTTAAAATAAATTTAAAGAAAATACACTGTTTAAAATATGTTAAGAAAATGATAACATGTCGGCGACTAGGATTTGGTACAAATTCTGATGATGACAGACAAATGATAAAGGGTAGAAAACACTGCTGTTTAAAATTTTAAGTTACTTGTAAGGTTTTTCCCACTATAAATATGGTTGCATTGAGCATTTGTATAGCTAATAGGCTAATTATCTTTTTTGTATAAAAGATAATTATAAACAATATCTTTTGTATAAAGTAGTAGACCAGAACAAGTGTGTTTGGAGCTCCTTGTTTTTGTGTGTATTTTCATATAATCTTAAATCCAGAGATTATACTGTGAATGAGAGTCCCTCTATTCCCCTATTCTAGTTATAGAATAGTTTTTCCCCTAACTCAGCTAATTTCCTCTTCTTTAGACTTGACATGTTCATTTCGTACCCCTCAATATTTAATAAGTTCATTCACAAGTACCTAGTTTTACAACCTTTACAACCCGAATATTCAATCCAATAGTTATTCTGAAACTGTGAAGTCATCTATATTATTATCATCGTTTTAATTTGGTGATAGTTTGATCTTTTAAATAAAGTGATCCCAAAGAAAAATTATCATTGATATTAATGATACTTTTTTCCTGTAGCTTGCCCAGTTTCGACAAAGAAGAGCTCGATTGGATGGACAAAACCCTCATAAGAAGCCAAAAAAGAAGAAAACCTCAAGCAGTAAAAATGATGTTCATGGCTTGAATATTGATCAATCAAAGAGTGAGGAGATGTTCACAAATAGTTCTCAGGGTGTTGGATCAGCCGTGATGCCTGAATCCACAATAATGAGAACTCTAAACAATGAAGAAATGCTTAAGCATGAGGAGGTCTTTTCTATTGATGTAAGTATTCATCCAGATTTTAAAACATTCTACCTCTAACTAGAAAGTAGTGGCAGTGAAAAGTCATTAACATCCACCTGAGGGAAGCTTGACAAAGTCATTGACTTTTTAGCATCAAGAACTGATGATTCTTATAAAGAACTTGAACTTTTCTGATGGCATGTTAAGGATTTACTTTTATTTAAAAGAGTTACATGAATTAGAGGAATGGTGTCTTTGATGCTTTTGGCTTACAGATGACATCTACTATATATGTAAAAGTTCTTGGTACTTTTGTATTTATAACAATGCCTTGTTATAAACTTTACATGCATTATTATAAGTCATTATAATTCATAATGAAATGAAATTTTTAAAGATTTGGATAATTTTTACTAGTTTTTTAATAGTATTTTTTTGAATTTTCTATCGTTACTAACAGCAACGTCTTAGTAAAGCAGGATTTTTTTTTTTTTGTAAAGTATGATATTTAGCAGGGGAAAAATGTCATAATTGTAATCATGTTTTACTTTTGTTGTAGCCGGAAAGTGAGATTTCAACCACAGCAGAAGATTATACTTCGGAGGTAAGACTAACATATCCCAATTAAAAATGTCATAGATAAAATTGATATTTTTTTTGAAATTATTGATTTTTTGTACTTTATTTCTTATAAATTTATATGCTTCTGTATATATTTAATATAATTTAAGGTAACATAATATAATATAAATGGATTGAAAAACTGAAAATAATATTTTACTGCTGTATCTTTTTCCAGTGGTTAGCTAAAGTCTTAACTGTTTGAATTGCTTAATTCTTAATTATATAGCAGCCCTATCTTGGTTTTTAGGAAAGTGAGTCTGCATTTCTAGGATCCATGACCATTTTAAGATAGCCATTTAACACAGTAAAAATTTTATAATTAGTATGATTTTTATAGTAATGCTTTTTACAAATGTTTGAATACTAGTGTGTGTATATATATGTATGTGTGTATATATATGTATGTGTGTATATATATATATATATATACACACATATATACACATTTATATATATAAATGTTTATTGGAATTAATGTTGCTGTAGTGTTGTGCGTGTGCATGGGCATTGAACTCAGGGCCTTGTACATGCTAGGAAAGCACTTTGTCACCAAGCTACATTCCCAGCCCTTTTTCAGTTTTATTTTAAGATAGATTCTCACTAAGTTGCCCAGGCTATCTTTGAACTTGTGATCCTCCTGTCTCAGCTTCCTGAGAAGATAGGATTAACGGTGTGCATCACCATGCCTGACAATGATGATTTTTATTTTAGGTGATAAACTATACAATAGGCATTGGTCTCTTAAGAAATACCTGCCTTCTTTATATGTTTGCAATAAGTATCACTTTGTTATCTTATTCTTTTTAGATATGATTGTCATTTCTTTGCTCCCAAGTTTAGAGTACATGGAAAATTATTCTTTACTCTGAATGTTTAAGCAACTTAGTATATTTCATAAGTCTGAATTTATTGTAGGCTTCTAATAGAAAAACTATGTCCTTTTTTTAAGAGAGAGAGAGAGAGAGAGAGAGAGAGAATGAGAATGAATATGAATCTTTTTTGTAGATGGACACAACACGATGCCTTTATTTTATTATTATTTTTTAATGTGGTGCTGAGAATCAAACCCAGGTCCTGCCCATGCTAGGCAAGCACTCTACCGCTGAGCCACAATCCCAGCTCAAAAAACTATGTTCTTAAATTAACATATTAGTTTTTATTTTTGTTGTTTGAGTGTGGGTGTGTGTTTGTTACTGGGGATTGAACCCAGGGTCGCTCTACCACTGAGCTACATTCCCAGCTGTTTTTATTTGAAACTTACTTGCTAAGTTGCTCAGGCTAGCCTTGTACTTGCAAACCAGAATTATCTCAACTTTTTCCATGGTGTGGTTCTCTGAGGACCTGCCTCTGAACATCTCCCAAGAAAATGCTTCAGCAGAGAAAAATCTTGAAAGTCATTCACAAAGACATTGTTAAAATTTGCCTTGAGCTTTTTTCTGAGCTGGCACAAAATAAAGAAAACTACAGGGAAAAAAATTTCAGAGGCATTCTCTTAAACTCTCTAAAACCTAGAAGCTCTGAGGACTCCCAATAACTACTGATGCCTTTCTGAGCTGCTTGACTATCATACCTCCCAGTCTGGAGGTGAGATCACTTTTCTGTCAAAAATGTCTGTTGCCTGAAGGAGACTCAGGTCTCATCACTGATGAGAGCAAAGATCAGATAGCAACTCTGCTTTTGTGGAGTGGAGAAACAGGGCTTTCAGTTTGTATATTGATGAGTATTATATGCTGTAGCTTGGGGAATTTGGTGGGAAGGCCTGCAACTAACTAAAGATGAGGATGAGAAGAATGAAATGGAGGAGAGTGAGGTGAAGTTTGAGAACTCTTCTGCAAACTTATGAAAAAAATCTTAGATAAGAAGTTGAGAATCTTAGTTATGAAGGTTGTGACAGTCCTCCAGTAGGCTGTCTTCAACCTGCTGCATTGTGACTAGCACTCAGGGCTAAACAGCGAACTCAGAGCAGATCATAACAGTCCAGGCACTTCAAGACAACTCTACAATGGGCAACATGATGGCCAGAAAGTACTTGGAGATAGATCCTAACCAACTCATTGTGGGGCAATATAAATATGTTTAAACTGAATTAGAGGAGAACTAACAATGGGCAACATGATGGCCAGAAAGTACTTGGAGATAGATCCTAACCAACTCATTGTGGGGCATTATAAATATGTTTAAACTGAATTAGAGGAGAACTAACTGAATATTTGCTATAGAGGTATTAGATATAACTATTATACTGGATAAATAATTTATGTAATACTGATAACATGGTATTTGACATGATCTTTGATGATATTTACAAATATTCATTTTATTACACTGTTACTTCAAAATAGAAATTTTAGTGTGTACTGAAATTAGAATGTGTCATTTCTGAGTCATGAAAAACTAATTGAAATTTAGAAGTATTATAATTTGAAAATTATCACAAGTGACTTTATATCTAGAAGTAGTATTCTACATTCTTGTGGTTTTTCACCAATTACAATAATGTGTTAACAAAACTTGTTTTTTTGCCTTCCCTTTAGCTTTATTTCTCAGAGATTATTCTTAGAATAAAAGTAGAGGAATCAAACTGATTTTTTAAAAGTCTCTTAGTTAGGACCCTCTCCCCCTTTTATTTGGCAGTTGTGGGTATTGGGCCTTGCACATGCTAGACAGATGCTCTACAACTGGGCTACATCTTCAGTCCTAGGATTTTTACTTTTTAATGTGTCATGGCTCATACAGACTTAATCCTAACTCTAGACATTCTGACTAGTCTGTCCTACATATTTCAATGTTAACAATTTCATTCTCCTGGGTTCTATTAACATAGAATTGTGAAGGCTTAAGATATGGGCAGGAATGTGGGCAGGAATGAAGTTGGTTTTTGTATTCTTAGTGGTAAAAAGGCAATTAAATGATTAATTGATAAGAAATTAATTTCCCACTCCTTAAACCCTATATACATATTCTATCATCCTCCTTTCTCTTACTACAAAATATCTGTTCTACAGACAAGTGGTGATATGTTAAAGAAAGCCCCCACATCTGTCTGGATATGCATGACTAGCAATAGTACTATCCCCAGAGGAAAGTTTTTAGGGGAGTGTTCTTTACCTCTTTATTTCCCTTGGCTTGCTTACTAGCCTTTAATAAAATTTATACCAGTAAATGGTTTTATTTGAAAATAAATAAGGCTTAATTTTAAAAATATATTTAGCTAATTTTAAGGAAGCATTTTGTAAAAGAAGATCTAGTAACTTGAAGCTTTTAGTTTTCTTTCTGAAGACTAAATAGGAACTGCACTTAGAACTTCAGTTAACTTAAATGAAAGTGTCTTTTGCATTGTAAGAACTTAGATGTTTGAGGAATGATTGGCATTTGATATGCCTCTTAGATACTTCAGTTAAATATAATTACCATATTTGTTTTGCTATTAAGGCATTTTTCCCTAGATGTAAAAGATACACAGTTAGTAGAAATATTATTGTTAGGTAAATAAAATTTGGTCTATCATAATATATCAGGAAATTGTTTTTATACAGGTAAATGATTGCTGTAATGTGGTGAAAACAGGAAAGCCTACCAATTTATTAATGGTACAGTATATAAAACTACTCATGATACTAATATTTTTTATTATTTAAAACCATTTGACTTACTAACCAAGCTTTCTCCTGTATGTAATTCTTTCTGTATGTGATTTCTAAAAGTTACTAGATCTTCTTTACTGCTTAACAAAACAAAGTTACCTCATTTTTATTATAACATGGAATTGGAACAAAATTTGCAGATATGCTGTTTAGGGGTAATGTCACATTAATAGCAAACCAGATTACCATAGAAGTGAACTTCAAAGTGAAGAGTGATGTTTTAAAGTGGATTTTGCTATGGAATTCAATATTTGAATTCCTCTCTCAGGAATGTTGCTAGTACTGAATTATTAAAAATATTGGATTAATTTAGGAAGAAGAATGTGGTGTCATTGATTCTTATTCTGAACAAGGCGCACACTATAGTGAGACTCACCTAGAGTTGATAGAAAACGATTTAGTTGGAAAACCTGTAAGAATTCCACTGATGTGTTTTGAATCTCATATTTTTTAAAAAGTTGCTTGTAACAATGATAACCAGTTTTATGTAAAATATAAGCCTAGAATGTAATTATTTTCACTGATTTCCTTTAGTTACAAGAATTTGAAGCAGCAGTTAAACAAAGAGATAGTATTATCACACAGCTCACCGCCAATTTACAACAGGCAAGAAGGGAAAGGGACGAAACGGTGACAAAATTTTTAGAGTTGACGGAGCAAAGTCAAAAATTGCAGATTCAATTCCAACAAGTAAGTATTACAAGTAGAACAAGACTTACTCGATTTTTATAATGAATTTTTAAATTTTTTCACTTTCTAGGACAAATCTGTTATAAAGCCATTTGTTTATTCGTACTGGAAAAACTAGTGAATAAGTGTTATGTTAATCAAGAATTTAATTTATACTTCTTGGGTAGTTTCTTGCTGTTGTTTTCTTTGTACTTCTTCCCTGTCTCTATTTAAAAATTCTACAAAGTCTTATCAGGTGTATTTTTGCAGAAATTTAACCTGCAGTTACACCCTACTTTTTCCAACCCTGGTATGGTTTTATGTTAATTAGGTTCTCAATTATAACTAGACTGACAACTGGATATATTCCATTTATCTTTAGTTGGAACTATAATCTAATTGCGTTAAACAAAAGGGAGGAATTTAAGGTAAGAATACAGGCTTGTTTATAGAACTTAAGGGCAGAAATACAATCAGAACTCTGAGAGAAATTGGAACTAGAGTTTGAAAAGTCATCAAGAATCCAGGAAGAACTTTCAGTCCGCATTTTTCTCTGCCTGTCTGCCTGTCTTATTTCTCCTATCTTCTCAGCTTTATAATGTGAAAGGTAAATTCTTTGGCTCATTACCCAAAGTGCACATGACCTATCAGCATGTTGACAGCATGGAAACTTGTTGACTGAGATAGTAAGCCGATGAAGTGAGCATAGTTTCCAGAGAACCCCTGTGGGCTGAGGGTACAATAAAGTGTCACTTCAAAATTTAATATTTTGAGATTTCTTTCTATTTTCAAGTTACAGGCTAGTGAAACTCTACGAAACAGCACTCGCAGTAACACAGCTGCAGATTTACTGCAAGCCAAACAACAGATTCTCACTCATCAACAACAGCTTGAAGAACAAGACCATCTATTAGAAGATTATCAAAAAAAGAAAGAAGACTTCAAAATGCAAATTAATTTCTTACAGGAGAAAATTAAAGTATATGAAATGGTATGTGTGTCTTAAGGAAGTCAACCTACTTGTAGCAGCTTTGTAATTAACGTTAAAGTTTTTAATGGAGGTGTTTATCTTTTTTTATGCATATGCACCCAAAATTTCATAATTGAGACAAACTCTTTGAGTATATAAAATAATATATTTCAAAAACATTGAGAATTTCGTAGTAATAGTTTTAAAGATGATACTACTCATTACTCTGCTCCTTAAAAGTGATCTGCCTATGTTAAACTAAAGTCTCAGGAGAATCTATTTTTATGACTAGGATTTTTATCCTTTTTCCTCCAACTAAATGTATTTCTTCTTATTTTAGCCATGATTATAAAATTCTGAAAAAGAAAATTTGTAAATTTAAACTAGAAAAAATTGTGGTTGATTCTTTTTATTCACTTGAGTTATATTCCAGTTTGGGGGAATTATTTAGTCAATAAGTGCTCCTGGTAGGAAATGTATCACATGGATTGTAATCTTTAATCTTAAAAGCAATTCATGCTAGTGGATTCCATTTTTTTGTTTGTTTTTTTGAGAAGTTGAAGTTCAGATGTGATTTGCCTGAAGCTTCCCCATTAACAGGTGCCAGAGTTGAAATTCTGAGCTCCTTGCACTACACTGCACTCTGATCCTTGCCATCTCTGTCCTCTTTTTTGCTCTGTGAGAGCTGAAACAAGGCAGTGTGATCACCGTGTTTGAATGTAGCTGAACATCATTTTACAGTAACTCAAATTTCTTTCCATCACTCTGTGTGTGTCTTCAAATGTCTATGAAAGCACCATTGGTATGGATTTGTGGGTTTCAAATAAATTTGAGCAAGTAGGCAAATACAGAATCTGGGAACAATGAAGATGGAGAATACATATAATACAGCATATTTTATAAACCAGAAGATTCTACAGGAAGTTGAGAAATTACCAAGACAAGAATATTGTTTGGATAACAAAAGCCTTAACTAGCACTTATTAAGTACTTACTCTATAACAGGCAGTATTCAAAGCCTCTTACACATATTAATGCATTGAATCATCACTACAACCCCATGAGATAAGGGTACCTTTATCATTTACAAATGATGGTACCAAGACAATGCAAGATGAAGGAAATAATCCAGGTGCAGAAGTGATGTATTGATAGAGCCATATTTCAAAGCTCAGTTATCTGACTCCAGAGACTCCTCTTTGAAAAATAGGAAATGTACAAATTAAAATTATGAGAAGGGCATGCTTTTCAATTAAGGTAATTTAAAGATTATGCAAGTGTTTACAGAATACCTATTCTGTAGTAACCCTTGCAAAAGATATATGACGGACCTTAAGATGTCCCCTTTCTTCCCTGAACCCATGGAGAGGTGCGGCATGTACACAAGTTACCACAAAATAAAAAGTAAGTGCAGGTAACAAGTGTTATGAATGTTTTGACAAGGTCTGAATTATGAGGAAAAGATTCAGGGTAGACATCAGCAGGGAAGTAATATTTGAGATAGATCTATAAACTGGAATAATGTGTTATTTATATTTTGTTTACCCATAAATTGGTATAATATATGGAACAGCTATTCAATACCTATTTGGTAATCAAGAGAATTGTTTATGAATTCATGACAAATAGAGATAGGCAGGATATTCTTTGTGGGGTATGGAGTGGGCATAAAGACCCAGGCTGAAATGATGAAAATGTATAGGGAGCAAAAAGTAATTTACTTAGAAAGCAATAGGCTTTGGAATTGTCTTTCTGGAGGGTAAGAGTAGAAAGACAATCGAGGCCTAAGTTGAAAGTGCCTGGATCTAGGATTTTATTATTTCTTATTGTCACTAGGCAGTATAATTTCAGATAATCTAAAATTTATGTAATTCATTTTAGTAATGAAAATAAACTGTTTACTTGAATGTTAGCAATAATACTTTTATTGTTCTTATTATTATATTTTAATTTCTCAGTTTTCAAAAAATTTAATCCCTTTGAGAAGTAGTTCTGTCAGAGCACCTGAAGTAACTATATTGATAGTCAAAGGCTCATTATCCTAATCCTCCAAACCTCCTGTGTTATAGTAGTCACAAACAGGAAGTATATTATTCCCCACTCTTTCAGGTGTAGTTCTAAAAATAGAGGTTTCCTTGACTGAAGGGCTCTCAGTTTTGTAACATAGAACAAGTGATTTAAAACCATGTAATTTGAAAAAAGCTAAACAAAGAAAACTGTGAATTTGTGGTGTTTAATAGTTGAATGAAGAATTATGGTTATCATATTAGGTGTTGGACAGTGTTGAATTAAGTTATTTTCTTTTATGAGGAGTGTTCCTTTCATCTTATAGAAAATCAGGAAATAAAATTATAACAGATTTTTATATCAATGTTAACATTTTTCAAAACTAGTTATTAACAGTTTAGCTAAAATTGACCATCATGAACTGATTTTACTTTTTTAAAATTTTTTTTTAGTTGTAGATGAACAAGATATCTTTATGTATTCATTTATTTTTATGTGGTGCTGAGAATTGAACCCAGTGCCTCATGTGTGTGAGGCAAACACTCTACCTCTGAGACCCAGCCCCAGTCCTGATTTTACATTTTATATAGGTTCCAAATGATTTATAAATTTCTTTCTAGTATATGAATATATTTGTATAAAGCTCAGTAAAAATAAAATACCTTAATTATTTTATTTTAACCTCAAACACGTTCTGGGAGGTAGAGGAAATTTATCTTTATTGTACAGATAGAAATACCAGGATTAATAGATTACACTAATTTACTAATGTTGCATTCTAGTGTAGAAATTAAGAAGGCTCAGCACTTGGTAATAACATATGATGTAATTGGAAAAGGAATATGTGACACTCAGACAACAGCTCATAGTCTCACTCAAGAGGCTGCACAAGATAACCTTGGTTTATGTAGTGCAAAATTTGGCCTTTATTTGTTAGGCTCAGAAGTCATATTTTTTTTTCTTGAGCTATATCAGAGGTGAATTAGTTCAAGAGGTTAATGTTTAAGTCTAAATATAAGACTGTGAATTTACAATGAGAAATAATTATCACAAACTTCAGATTTTAAGCTCATTGGATTTTATATTCTTTCTATGGACAGATGAATTTTAAAAGCCAGGTAATAATTTAAAAAGTTGTTTATTAAGTATTAGATGAAAGGGTGTTGGAGGAATCAGATGTTCAGTGGCATGAGGTTGAGATAACCTGTTACATCCATCTCAGAGTAGTAATGTTCATGTCTGTAGACTAAACTTCTTAAATGCTCCTTGCTGTAACTCCCAACATTGTTTTCTGCATTCAGTATGGTTTTTCGAGAGGGATCAGACTTCTAAAAGGTTGATGGTGCGTTGGTCTTCTTCCAAGAACTATACTCAATTGATCAATGCCTACATTTTCTTAGTACATTTATTCAAGGCGCCTAAAAGTCCTGTTTGGCAAGGACTCGTGTCTCCTTAAGATAACTTTACTTCCTTACCTATATTTTCATCAGTTATATGGATTTCACTTATTTCCTTGGCTTTGGGACTATAGCTCTTAACTGTTTAATGAATATGCGTTAATATGTCTTGTCTTAGCCTAATCTCCAGTTCCAAAGATAGGAACTGGGGAAAATTATCTGATGGTCTTTTATCTTTCTGTGTGAACTGTGGGTCTAAGCCCAAGTTGGTATGCTGTAAATATACAGTAGTGGTCTTAGGTGTCACTTATTGTTCAGTCACTTAAGCATTGCATATCCCTAAATTTCTGACTCACTTAAAACCCCAGGAATAAAGTTAAGGAAGACTTTAAGGAATCCACTTTAGTTCTTGTTGTTGTTCTCATTTTATAGCACTTGTCCATGAAATACCTTCAAATCACTAGAATCCAGGGGAGGACCGGTATTTATTTATTTATTTTGTTTCTTATGGGAATCCAGGGGAGGACCGGTTTTTATATTTTTGTGTCTTCTGAGAGTGTCTAGATAGTATGTAGTACTATAACTAGCCATCAGAAATACTTATATTTAGAATATTGACCAGTTAATAAGAAAAATGAAAATGTGATAGTTTATATAGATATTTTAGTCAGACTGGTTTTTGTTTTGTTTTGCTTTTTTGGTGGTGCTAGAAATCAAACCCAAGGCCTCACACATGCTAGGCAAATTAGATTGCATTTTTAAATTTAAATATTTAATCACAGCACAGTGTAAGAGAAATTTCTTCCCAAGAAGGGTAAAACTGTTATATTGTTTGCTCATATGTACTGAGTCCTAGGTCTCCTTGTACTGGGAAAAATGGGGGGGGGGGGGCAGGCCCAACAGTTGCTTTTTATAGAATTTTATAAAAAGGAGACACCCATAAGAAGTTGCCAGAAGCTAAAAATGTCATTCTTATATTTTCATTTTCTTTTCTTTCTAAAGGAACAAGATGAAGTAGAAAAGTCAAATAAAAAAGAATTACAAGAAAAGGAGGCGATCATCCAGGCATTAAATATAAGAATAACAGAAGAAGAAAAAAAGAATCTTGAGCTAAAGGATCAAGTTACAGCCACTGAAAAATTAATGAGAGAATTACAAGAACAAATTGCAAGTATGAAATTAGAGCTGGCTAATTCTAAGCAAAAAGAAAGACAATGTTCTGAAGAAATAAAACAATTAATGGGTACAGTTGAAGACCTTCAGAAAACACATCATTACACAGATAGCCAGTTTGAATCTGATGTGGTACAGAAAATGGTGGAACAAGAAATGCAGAAAAGATTAGAACAACTCCGAGCAGAGATGGATGAAATGTATGGGCAACAGATAGTACAGATGAAACAAGAGTTAATAAAGCAACACATGTCACAGATAGAGGAACTTAAAGCACAACATAAGGAAGAAATTGAGAGTGTTTTAAAATCACATTTAAATATTACAATTAATGAAGATCAAATAAAGTTAATGAACGTGGCAATAAATGAACTGAATATGAAATTACAAGATACTAATGCGCAAAAGGAAAAACTCCAAGAAGAACTAGGAATAGTTTCAGGAGAAAAATCTACTCTGCAGAGACAACTTGATGACCTTTTTGAAGAATTGAACTTTTTAAGGGACCAAATTCAGAGAGCTAGAATGATAATAGCTGAACAAGAAAGTCAACTGAATGAAGCACGTAAGTCCCTAAGTACAGTGGAAACTTTAAAAGCTGAGATTGTTCTGGCATCTGAATCTAGGAAAGAACTAGAGTTAAAACATGAAGCAAAAGTTACAAATTACAAGATAAAACTTGAAATGTTGGAAAAAGAAAAAAATGCTGTATTAGACAGAATGGCTGAATCACAAGAAGCTGAATTAGAGAGGCTGAGAACACAGCTCCTATTTAGTCATGAAGAAGAACTTTCGAAACTAAAAGATGATTTAGAATTTGAACATCGAATAAATATTGAAAAACTTGAAGATAGCTTAGGCATTCACTATAAACAGCAGATAGATGGCTTACAAAATTTAATGAGTCAAAAGATGGAAACAATGCAATTTGAAAAAGATAATTTGATAACTAAGCAGAATCAGTTGGTTTTGGAAATTTCAAAACTAAAAGATTTACAGAAGTCCATCATGGATTCAAAATCAGAAGAAATGACCCTTCAGATGCATGAACTCCAAGAGGAAATCGAAATATTAAGACAAGAAAAAAAAGAAAAAGGTACGCTTGAACAAGAAGTTCAGGAATTACAACTTAAAATTGAATTATTGGAGAAACAAATAAAGGAAAAAGAGGATGACCTTAAAGAAAAGTTTTCACAACTTGAAGCAGAAAATAACATTCTTCAAAATGAGAAAAAAGCTTTTGAGGACATGTTGAAAATTTATGTTCCTGCTGAACAAGAAGAAAAATTGATTTTCATTGACTCCAGCAAGTCCATATCCAAAGATTGCAGCTGGCAAAAAGAAATGGAAATGCTTACAAAAGAGAATGAGGCCCTCAAGCAACAGTGTATTCAGCTAAATGAAGAAATTGAAAATCAAAGAAGTACATTTTCATTTGCTGAAAAAAATTTTGAAGCTAACTATCAAGAGTTACAGGAGGAGTATACTTGCCTTCTCAAGGTAAAAGATGATTTAGAAGACAGTAAAAACAAACAAGAATTAGAGTATAAAAGTAAACTTAAAGCACTTAATGAAGAGCTTCATTTACAAAGAATAAATCCAGCTACAATCAAAGTGAAAAGTGCCATGCTTGATACTGACAAAGCTTTTGTCGCAGAGGCATTAGAAATCTGTGAAGTTGTTGAGAAAGATACAACAGAACTTATGGAAAAACTTGAGGTAACCAAGCGAGAAAAGCTAGAATTGTCAGAGAAACTGTCTGATCTCTTTGAACAATTAAAACAGAAACATGGTGAAGTTAATTTTCTCAGTGAAGAAGTCAAATCTTTAAAGCAAGAAAAAGAGAAAATTCTATTGAGATGTCAAGAGCTAGAACTCCTAATTAACCATCATAGAGCAGAAAATATAAACATGTGTGATGTTCATTTAAGTCCTTTACAAGATGGAATGGTAACTATTATAAACAAGGATTCTCAAGGATCATTATCTAATGTAGGTGAAGATTTTGGAGAAGAATCAAAAACAGTAGTGGAAGAGAAAATTTCTTTTGAAAATGTGGCTATTAGAAGAGAAAGCAAGCAAGAACAGTTATTTTCACCATCAGTAACAAATGAGTCCTCACCTGGGACAGATCAATCAAGTGAAAACGATAAACTCCATCAGGAACTTTATGTACTTAAATCAGAACAGGTATGTTTACTTATTTACATATGGTATAGCACAGTGAAAATGTACATTTCATGCTAAAAAGAGTTTTCACCTTCTTAAAACAAATTTATAAAAGAAAATGAAAGTGAATTATGTAATTCTCATTTGGATCTATCATTTATCATTTAATTTTTCTATTTTTTTCTTAAACTGTTTTTCTTTTAGCTAATCTATTATGTATTCTGCTCAGAAATTAAAGCAATATTTTCTTTGTAAAGACAATAGTTTAAATAATATTGTTTAGAATCTCAACTTTACAAAAGTTATTGATTTTATAACTTAGTATTTTGTAGCAATTTCAAAGACTTTTAGAGTTTTTATTTCATACTGGTCTTTTTCAAGGTTCCACAATTGTAAACAAACTCTTTTGAGTGTTTTAGAACCTTATGCAGTTGTTCAATAGTTATAAATTCTTTTTCCTTTGTGCAAGAAAAACACTTAAGCCCTAGAGTTTTTTGAGTCTTATACCTGAGGAGGAAAAAAATAGTATTAATTCTCTGTACAGCTAAAGAAATAAAACACATAAAATAATAGATTATTTCCTTTTATGTCAGCTATTCATATTAGAAATAACAGAAAAGTCTGATGTGTATCTTCAGTATGATAATGCTAAATAAACTTTTTATAATTAAAAACATCTTTTAGCTGTAGATGGACATTTTACCTTTATTTTATTTTTTTATAATATGGTGCTGAGGATTTAACCCAGTGCTTCACACATGCTAGTCAAGCTCTCTACCACTGAGCCACAACTGTAGCCTGCTAAATAAACTTATGTGTTTCTAAAACTCAGGTAATAAATATCTTTTGCAGATATAAGAGTTTAGTGTTGAAAGAGAGAAGAAGTTAAGGAGTATATATTTCAGTGAGGAAGACAGGTAATAAATGAGAAAATAAGACAGAAATATTGTTAACAGTCTATGAAGAAATAAAACACGGTATCGTGATAAAATAAAACAGGGAAGCTCACAAAAAAAATTGAGAATGATGGGTGGGGGTGGGTGGTGGTCTGGAGATTGGAGGAATTAACACTTGAACTGAGATTCAAATGAGAGGGAAGAGGCTGCATTATGGAAATTAGAGCAGTTGTACCATGAGTAAATTTGAGGAACTGAATTGAAGGCCTATGTAGTTGAGTTTGGAAAGAGTTTGAAGAAGGAAGAAACTCAATCATAGGGAGCCTTACAGACTTTGTAAGTTTAGATTTTTATCCCTAAGTACAATAGGAAGTCATCGGAAAGTTTTCTGTTTTTATTTCTAATGACATGTTCATGTTGATGATCTTATAAAATGTGGTCATACTTTACGTTTTTAATAACTTGAATAGACCCAAGAAATTCAAATTGCTTAACTACTATTGCTATGTTAAATATTGCAAATTGTTTTTAAAACTATAAATGGTGGTAATTACTCCTAAAAAATGTCAGACATAATTTAAATTTTATTAAAAAGCATTATTCGAAGAAGACCTGAATTTGAAGCACATTTGTCAAATTGGTGAAATTTTCTTAATAGGAATTTTGTTTCTGTATTGAAGATACTTGCAATGGTATTTAGATACTCTCTCCTTGAAATTAACTAAACAAAGTGAAGAAAAGCAAGTCTGTAAATTGCTCCCATTTATCATTATTAAAATAAACCCCATCATTGATACAGAGGGGGGAGTAAGGTATTTATGCAGGTGGAGGGAAGCTCACAGAAGAAATTGAGCGGTGACTTACATAGTGATACTGTTTACTTGTCTGAAATACTGCAGAGGCAACAAAATACTCCTACTCTCAGTATTAAACTTAGTAATTAGAGCAGATATATCTCACTGAAACCAAAATACATGTGGCTGTTAAAAATTTTTAACTGGCCAGCTGCAGTGGCAAACGCCTATAATCCCAGCTGAGGGAGGCTGAGGCAGGAAGCTAGTGAGTTCAAAGCCATCCTCAGCAACAGTGCGGCAGTAAGCAACTCAGTGAGACCCTCTCTCTAAATAAAATACAAAATAAGGATGAGATGTAGTTCAGTGGTCGAGTGCCCTGAGTTCAATCCCCAGTACCAAAAAAGAAAAAGAAAAAAATAATTTTTTAACTGAAAAGAAAGAAATGAATAGTTTTGGAGTATAATTCCATATTATCAAAGAGTCTTTTCAACATTGGGGTGCAAGAAATAAGGAGTGGCAGGAACATTATAGATATTGGCTAGTTATTGATGCTGAGAGAAGCCATAAATTCAAGTGTGTGTGTTTAAAATTGGAGGTAATTATTGGTATTGGAAGAGATACTGAGCTTAGAAACATCTACTGGAACTTAGAAACCTCAAGAGAAACCATAATATCAGTTCTGTGAGTGAAGAGACACTACTATATAGGCTATATAGACAGCTACTATATCCCTAGTACCTAGAATAATGTTTTGCACATGATCAGCAGTTAATAATGTTTTACAAATGGATGAATGAGGGGTGAATAGGGGAAATAAACAAAGCCGCTTTATCAAGAATCAGCTGTGAATCAGGATAGGCCTTCATGTTAGAATGAAAATCAGAATAGCTTTTGTCGCTTGCTATTTAGCATCGTTCTATAAGCCCTAACCATTCCAAAGATAAAAAGATACATGGCATAAATAGAAGTAGATAATTCACAGGTGTAATTAAGAAATTGAGAAAAATAATCTAAGCAAAGAAACCAAAAAACCTAATGTAAAATAAATGTCAAAATTAGCCAAAAATGTGTAAGACCAATATAAATAAAATTAGAATACAATCAATTTAATAAATGAGATATTGAAATGAGTTAAGTATTAAACAGCATAGAAAAGTGTCAAGAATATCTACATTCAAAGGAAGTAGAAGGAAGGAAATAAAGAGCAAAAATAAGAGAACTTGTAATAAACAAGTGGGAAAATTTTTCAAGAACTTTGGAGGTTTATTATTTGAAAAGATTATTTACAGGTATTAGATCTCCGAAAATATGACCAAGGGGGGAAAAACACATAAGCAAAATCAAGAATGAAATAAGGACATAAGTACAGGTACCACAAGAAATTTTAAAAGTCATAAAAAAATGCTACAAATAATCTCTGCCAATAGATTTGAAAATATAAGCAAACTCTAGATGGTGTTCTGGAAGAATATAAACTACCAGAACTAATGCAAATAGAAATGAATAAGTTCAAATAACCATTAAATAGAAATGAATAAGTCAGTAATCATTAAAGAGTTGAAGTAGTGGTCAGAAGTTTTCCCTTTTGCCTCATCTCAAACCAAAATGCTAGACTTAAGACCATTTTACAAGTAATTGTTATTAACTCTCCAAGAACAAAAGTGTAATTGTCCACTAAAGTAGGATTAAAGAGAGAATGGAAAAACAAAGGAAAGAAGAAAACTGAAGAAAGAAAAACCACCCAGTTCACCTTAGAAGGCCAATATTAATATGAAGTCCTGATAGGAATTGTAAAGAAAATAAAATTGTAGAGTAATCTAACTTGTAAGTGTAGTTGCAGAAATTCCAAATAAAATATTAGCAAGTTATACCAAGAGTGGACAAATAGTTAAACATTTGAAAAAAAAATCTGTGACTGTAATCTCTACATTTTTATGTAGCAAGACAAAATCCATGATTATTTTAGTGCATCTCAGAAAAAAATACATAAAAAAAATTGACAACCCATTTATAAGTTAAAAAAAAAAAGCTTTAGGAAATCAGGAATAGCACGGAAATTTTCTAGTCATGATGCTGATTTTCATCAAAATGTTGACAGATTATATTTCTGATGGTGAAGTTTAGAAGCATTTCCATTAGAATCAAGTATAGGACTAGGATACATACCAATTGTCAACATTACTATTGCAACATGGTTTTGTAGTTCTTAGTGAATGCTTCTCCAGTTCTTGCAATATGACAAGAATAGGAAATGAGAAAAAATATGAGCAGATCAGGCAAAACTTTAAATCCAAGATAATAAGATGTTTTGAGTTTTTGTTAAGAAAGTTATAAAATATTGAAGACACAAAGACCTGACTGTGTGCTAATACATATCATATCCATAATGGAAAGATACAAAGAAAAATATCAGTTCTCTCCTAATTAATAGTTCTAGTCAAAATTACAATAAGGTTTCTTAATGAATGTGGAATACTGATTCTAAAATTGATATAGAAGAGTAAATAGCCAAGAATACTCAAGACAATCTTAAAAAGTATGTATTTGTTATCAAAACTTATTACAAAATCATTATAAACAATATGGTTTAATGCCAGGATGGTTAAGAAGATCAGTAGAATATAATGAAAAGCCCAGAACAGATCTGTATCTTGTAAAAATTTAGCAAGAAGGCCCTACAAGTCAATGAATCACTTAGTGAATTTCTACTACATTCCAGGCACTGTTCAAGTCATTCATAATTTAACAGTGAATGAAAATGGTCAAGGAAGAATAAAGTTTACTTTTTAGGGTTTAAATGAACATTAGAAAATACAGACAAATATTTCTGGTGGTCTTAAGTGCTATGAATAAAATTACAGTATGATAAGAAGATCTCCCTAAGTGTAGGGCTTTTTTTGCATAGGGTAGGTCAAGGAAGACTACTTTGGTGAGATGATATTTGAGCAGAGACAGAGGAAATCAAAAAATAAACCAAATTAGCAGAAGCTTAGAGTATTCAAAATTGTTTGGGAGGAAAAAAACAAAATTGTTTTGAGCACAATTGACTTTTGATACTAGAGGTTAGAAGTTAGGGAATTAGATCATTGTCACTTTAGGGAAAAAAATCAGGTTGGTTAAAAATGTACACATAAGAAGAAAATAGAATCTTAAGATAGGGAAAACTTTTAATAAAGACAAAGCATGGGAAAACATTTAAAATTTTTATTGTATCTTTTAAAAACAATGATGTAAAACAGATTTGAGGACTGGGACTAGATATTTGCCATGAATGTAAGTTGCAAACAAAAGCTATCAAGAATATAGAAAGAACAATTAATGTAACAAGAGGTCCAAAAACAAAATAATAATGGGCAAAAGATGTGAAAGACATGTGCCTGAATAGCAAATCAAAGTATCTAATAAACATGAAAATATTCTTTCAACCTTACTATTCAGTGTAAAAATAAAATAACATTTTATACCCATTTAGGTTGGTGAAGTTAGTCTGAATGGTGAGGATGTGAGTATATAAGTACTCAACCTTCTGGTAGCATTGTAAATTAGTACTGTTATATAAAAATAATTTGATCAAATCTAGCACAGTTAAAAATGCACTATCTGTGACCTAGCAGTTATATTTCTAAGTAGTTCTCAAAGTGGGGTTCCTGACCAGAAGCCCAGCATTACTTGGTAACGGGTTAGAATTCAAAGCTCTTTGACCTCTCCTGAATCAGAAACTGTGGGGATTGGGTTAGGTTCCTAAAGTAACCTGTTTTAATAAGCATTCCAAGTGATTCTGATGCATGTTACATTTGAGAACCACTAATTAGAAAGAAATTAGCACATTTATCCAAAAATTAGGAATAAACCAATTTATCTCCTGAAAGGAAATGGACAAATTTTGGTATAGTCATAATACCACAGTTAAAATGAATTAACCTGTTGCCTTCATGCTGTTTATTTTTTTGTTTGTTTGTGGTACTGGATTTTAAACCCCCCATTACCTACATGGAATAATACCACAGACATATTGAATGAGAAAATAAATTTGTAAAATTAATATCATTTGTGTAAGTCCATAAAAATACAAAATATACAGTGCATTGAGAATGCAAAATGTATTGTAATGAGAAGTGATAATGTAAGAATTGGACTGGATTTGTACCAAACTATGATTATGGTTGCCTGTGAGAAAGGAGTGATGAGAACATAGAAGTTTATGGGGAGTACAGGGAATGAAAAATACAGAGAAAATGTTATAGTACTTGTTAATTTGGGTTTCGAGTTTATTGCTTGCATTTTTCCATATTTAAAATAATATTTTAAATCCAGGCATGGTGGTGCATGCCTGTAATTCCAGCTATTTGGGAGGCTAAGGCAGAGGAGGGTTCTAAGTTCAAGACCAACCTTGGCAACTTGTTGAGACCTTGCCTTAAAAAGGGCTGGGGTTGGGATTGTGGGTCAGTGGCAGAGTGTTTGTCTCACATATGTGAAGCACTGGGTTCAATCCTCAGTACCACATAAAAATGAAAATATTGAAAAAAAGGGGCTGGAAATGTAGCTCACAGGTAGAGAGCAACCCTGGGTTCAATTCCCAGTGCCATGAAAATAAAATATTATTTGAAAATAAAAAGAAAGATAAGGAAGAGCCAAGACAACATGAGAGAAATTGGTATGAAAATTTGTTCTCCTGGTCTCCTTGGCTAACTACTCTTACACAGCTGTAGCCTATCCATTGCTGTTAGTCCTCTTAGGGTTTTTAATTGGACCCTGCATCTTTAACTGTTTATTTAATAAGATATATAAAACAAAAAATACATTCTGTAAAACTGATGGTCCTCCATACTCACTACAGTAGCTGTAAACCAATGATGATTAATTAATGATTTGATTAGTTCCATAAAACCAGTGGGGAATGTTATAGGCCAGGCTATATAAGCAATGACCAAACAGACTTCATTTTACCCTGAGACTCCATATTACGTAAGAAGAGCTTCTCCCATAGGAAAATCCCATCACTGTACCACATTACTAATTGCCTAGCATAGCCTACTTGCAATACAGAATAGCAATTCTTGCACAATGTAAAATTGTTCTCTTTGGTTCCCACTTTCCTTGGGCAGTGTACCTTTGTGGGGAATAATTGATTAGATGTTAGTAGCCATTCTTTAATGTGTATTCAACTAGGGTCACTTTGATCCATTTCTCTTTTGATTATGATTATGAAAAAATCCCAGGAGAAATGAATGAAATGAAAATTTGATGAAGACATTGCATTGTTTCGCTAATGGCTTTATTCAGCTTCTGTACTACTTCTTGCTTGCTTGCTTGCTGGTTGCCAAGTCAATCTGGATGTGGTTTTCGTCTTTAAATATCCTAAAATGTTGAGGCTCTAGGCTGTTTCCTGCAGAGACAACTTGTTCCTGTAGGGAGCATTCCCAGACAGTCAGAATAAAGACTCTCCAATATGGACAAATCATAAGCTATACCAAATATCAGAATTTGCTCTAAAATTGAGGTAATGATACTACTCTCCTTGAAAAAAGAAGTAGCTAAGTATAATTGAATGAAGAATGAAGAAAAAATGTCATTGGTTCTCTTATGAAGTTTTAAACTATAAATTATTTCTCCTCTTGTTTTAGTATATGCAAAAAGCAAATTATTTTATAGTAAATTATTTTAAATTTTTCTAATATATATTCACTTTCAGAATGATTTAAGGCTACAGATGATAGCTCAGTGCATATGCCTTTCAGTGGTTTATTCAGCTGACGTGGATCAGGTTCGTGAATATATGGAAAATGAAAAAGATAAAGCTCTTTGCAATCTTAAAGAGGAGCTTATTTCTACTCAAGAGGAAAAGATCAAGGAGCTTCAGAAAATATACCAGTTAGAACTACAGAATGTAAAAACACAAACAGGTAAATAGTTTCTGACTTATAATTACCATGAAGCATCACTTAGAGTCCACCATTTTATAATTCTGTTCTTAGAACTCACAGGGGAAGGTGACTTGTGTATCTAAGCCCTAGTCTTATTTGTTCATATAAACATTGGATATTCATTCAAGTGCTAGAGAAAACTAAAATTACTGAGTCATTTTCCCATAGGAAATTATAATCCATTGGGAAAGCATATGTAAAATACACTGAAAATTTCTGAAATGTAAAGAATGGAGGGAGAAAAAAGAGTTTTGTCTTTCCTGTGGAGATGAGTAGGATGAGGGTATGGGTAGGAGTAACTGGGTTGGAAATTTGGGGAAGGCTATGGAGTCTTAAGCATTGAGCTCTATCTAAGATTGCATCCTTTTGGGAGAACTGGGAGTTCAGGTTGTGTTAGCTAGATAAAACTGGAGAGATTGGAAGGAGCTTGATCAGGAAATATTTTATGTACTCTGATGAAACATGTTTATGTTTTATGCTATTGGTGATAAGACCTACAGCAGGATTTTAAATAGTGGGAGTAACAATAAGATTTTTATTTTAAATTGATACCATTAGGATCAGTTGGAAGGGATGAAATTATTGATGGGAAGACCAGCCAGATTGAATTGAGTATGATAGAAAGTTAAGTTCAACACTTAGAGTTTGGTTCTAGTTTGTCGTTAATGTTAGCAGAAATTAAGAATGATACCCAAGTTTCTAGCTTAAGAAACTAGAGTATGGTTCTAGTCATAGAAAGGAACCAATTTGTGAAAAAAATAATAATTCAGTTTTAAATATATTGAGTTAAGAATAGAATACTTATTGACTTTGAAAAAATATATAGGAGTTAGTTGAAAATAGAAGTCTGAAACCTGGGAGAAAAATTTAATTATGAGGTAAAGATTTATAATCAGCATGAATGTCAAGGACAAGAGGTCAAGGACAAGAATGAGTTATCAGGGGAAACTAGAGAGTGAGTTAAAAGACCAAGATGGCATAATGGGAAGTAACAATGTTAAGGGACCATACAATGAACCATAAACAATTAGTCACAGTTAATGTTTTTCTTTCATGATTATTTGGCCAGTTAACTAGACTTCTTGTGTTCAAGGTATCTCTAGGCCTTCACTTTTGCTTTTAGGAATGAGTTTTATTATTGTAATTGCTTTGGTGAACAGAATAGA
Organism: Callospermophilus lateralis; assembly: GCF_048772815.1. Taxonomy (NCBI): domain Eukaryota; kingdom Metazoa; phylum Chordata; class Mammalia; order Rodentia; family Sciuridae; genus Callospermophilus; species Callospermophilus lateralis. The sequence continues at coordinate 1,361,676 of NW_027513809.1, read as the reverse complement.
ATTTCAAGCATATCAGATAATACCATGCTTTTTCACTTCAGGGGTTCTTTGAATATAGTAATATTTTAAGTTTATATTTTTTTAAATTGATATCTTCTTGAGGTAGTCTGTCCACTATTTCCCAAATTGCATGTTAACTAATGGCTCATTTAATTGGCAAAAAAGTTAGTTTAGTGATTAATTATCAGCATTTTTAAGAAATAAAAATAAAAGAGGAAAGTGAAAGGTGTTAACTACTCTCCTGTGGTCCCTTTTCAACACTTCTTTTGTTTCATGTTTCTGAATTGTTTTAAAGATATAAAATTGTTGAATTTAGAGATACTATACCATAAGGATAGGAGAAATGATCTTGAATCACACTGTTTTCTTGTTTTCATCAGTCAGAATTAGTCAAATTAAAACCTGAGTTTCACTCAAAACACTTTTCAAAGAATAAATATTTTTATACATTGAAATAAAATGATTGTTATTTCACTGAGAAGTTTGTATTGAAATGTGTATTGTCTTCTCTTCCTGTTATCTTCTCTGAAAGATACCAAAAAAATTAAACAACTTGAAGAACAAATTCAAGAATTAGAAAACTTCATATGCTTTTTGCGCAAACAATTGAAAGAAACTGAAGAAAATCATAGGGCAGAAATTTATTCTCTGCAGGAGAAGCTTCAAGCCATTAGTGAGACCACGGTGGACCCAAGGTATCTATTTACTTAAAACTTCATTCAGCAGTATTTGTAGCTTAGTAACAATGATAGTATCATCTGGAATGGTTATTTTAAGAATAAAATATAACTTTAAGAAAGAGATAGGATGTAACATTTTTTAAGAAATAAGAGCAGGAGATAATTCTGTATTTGAAATGTGTGAAATAAATGTTGGTATAAACCAAAGACATTTTATTTTAGGAATTTTACTTATACTATTATAAAGATGTTATTATTAATCTATTTTCTGAATTAAAATATGTCAGGTAGTAGACATTTACTTGTTTATTCTATGCCTAGGCTTTGATATGTTGATGTGGTGAGTACTTAAATAGTCTAAGTATGATCATTCCACTATGACTTGAATATACTCCATTTGATTGTCTAATGCTCAAATTCATCATGTCCCAAATAGAACCCTGATCTATGAGGAGAGAAGAAATGATCTTCAATTACCACTATGTATGTTTTCTTGGATCAGGATCTTCTAAAATTTGCTCCTTCTGTAGCCATCTTCATCCATCGTGACTCCTTTCTGTCATAACTCTCTGCCATTCTATGAAAAAATCTTGTTTTTTTTTTAACCTTCAAAGTACATCACAACTGTGCCACTCCTTACTGCTCCACTGGTCCCTGCCATTGTTTTGTGTTTCACCTGGATTACTCAACTTCTGTTTACAGTCTATTCTCTATATAGTCAACACAAGTGCCAGAACCTTTGCTTTTATAATTTCAGTTACATCATGTTACTCTAATCCTCTTCTGCTCTTTACAGTCTCACTAGTCCTGAGGACCATGACATCTTTGGCTTTTTCCTACTGACTTTCTTATCACTTACTGTTCTCAAACCATATAATCCCATGGGGTTGGGGTTGGAGCTCAGCGGTAAAGCGCTTGCCTGGCTTGTGTGAGGTCCTGGGTTTAATTCTCAGCACCACATATAAATAAATAAAGTAAAGGTCCATTGACAACTAAAAACAATTTTAAAAGATTAAAAAAAAAACCTCATACATCCCCACTGTGATCCTCAATTATATCACATATCAGTACGCTTCTGCTTTAGGGATTGATTGGCTTTTTCTTCTACCTAGAATGATTATTCTGCAGGTATTTTTATGCCCATACCCTCATCTCCTTTGGTTCTTTACTTAGATGTCATGTTCTTACATAAATTAAAATCGTCCCCAAAGAGTCTGTGTCTTACTTTTCTACTTCATTTTTTCTTAAAATTATTTGTTTTATATGTACAAATACATTATAATCATTGTGTGCATGTATATGTGTATATAAATAATTTATGTGTGTAATTTATGTATCCAAATATATATAAATTTAGAGGAAATACTGTTTCATTTTGTTTGTTTTCAATTAAGGAATTTAAGCCTTTTTAAAAAAATTTTTATTAGTTGTTATTTTATTTATTTATTTATTTACATGCAGTGCTAAGAATTGAACCCAGTGCCTCATACACACTAGGCAAGTACTTTACCACTGAGCCACAACCCCAGCCTAGGAATTTAAGCTTATCGTTGTCTATTTAAGTCACTGATGTATTCTAAATCCACATGATTTCTAAATACTAATCTTGCCTTATTGTTATAAGATTAGACATTTTAAGAAAACATTGTTACAAAGTAGTGAATGCTTATATAACAATACAGAATTCGGACATACATACCAAAAGATATGTGGGTAGATAAAATTAAACTGATTGTAAGTTAAAATTAAACTAATTGTAAGTTAAGAACCTTCTCTTTCCTGTTGCCACTCTTCATTTCCAATATAAGCAATCATTGTTACTTTTGATATGTATTCTTTCAGACATTTTCCTATTTATATAGACATATATGTTAAAACAGGCTTTTAATGCAAGTGAGAATTTACAAGCTTTTTTAACTCAGTAATATATCTTAGGTATATCTTTATATATATACATACATACATGCACACACACATATATTTATTTATTTATATATATATATAATTTTTTTTTTGTATCAGGGATTGAATTCAGGGGCTCTTTACCATCAAGCCACATCCTCATCCCTCTTCTTTTTTTTTCAGAACTACTGTTTTTATTTTAAATAACTCATGTTCAGATCTACCACATACCAGTTGGGTAATGTTAGACAAATCAATTTTAATGAACTATTATTTCTATATATGTAGTTTCAATAACTAATTATTATTTTTTAGTTCTAACAATTTTTTTTCTTCTAACTAGTTATCTAAGACAGTAGGATGCATTTTGACATATCATACATAAATGAAGTATAACTTCTCATTCTTTGGTTGTGCATGATGTAGAATATGTGATGTAATCATATATGTACCTGGGGTAATAATTTCTGATTCATTCTACTATCCTTTCTTCCCTCATAACCCTCCCCTCCCCTCATTGCCCTTTGTCTAATCCAAAATATGTTTATTCTTCCCTACCCCCGCCAACCCATTGTGAATTAGTATCTGCATATCAGACAAAATATTCAGTCTTTGGTTCTTTGGGATTGGCTTATTTAGCTTAGCATGATATTCTCCAGGTCCATCCATTTGCCACCAAATGCCATAATTTCATTCTTCTTTAAGGCTGAGTAATACTTCATTGGGAAGATATATATCACACTTTCTTTATCCATTCATCTGTTGAAGGACACCTGGGTTGGTTCCGTAGTTTAGCTATTGTGAATTTAGCTGCTATAAACATGATGTGGCTGCATCACTGTATTATGCTGATTTAAAGCCCTTTGAGTATAAACCTAGGAGTGGGATAACTGGGTCAAATGGTGGTTCCATTCCACATTTTCTTATGAATCTCCATGCTGCTTTCTATAGTAGTTGCATCAATTTGCAGTCCCACCAGCAATGTATGAGTGTACCTTTACCCCCACATGCTTGCCAACATTTATTGTTGCATATTTTTTCTTTTTCTTTTTTTGTGGTGCTTAGTAATGAACTAGGGCCTTGGTCATGTGACGCAAGCAGTCTACCAAGTGAGCTATGTCCCTAGGCCTGTTGCTCGTATTCTTGATAGTTGCCATTCTAACTGGAGTGAGATAGAATCTCATTGGAGTTTTGATTTGCATTTCTCTAATTGCTAGAGATGTTGAATGTATTTTCACATATTTGTTGATCAATTGTATGTCTTCTGTGAAGTGTCTGTTCAGTTCCTTAGCCCATTTATTGATTGGTTTGTTTTTCTGGTGTTTTTATTGTTTTTTAATTTTTTTTTAGTTGTTGATGAAACTTTATTTTTTAAATTTATTTATATGTGGTGCTGAGAATCAAACCCTAGGTCCCTCACACATGCCAGGCAAGCACTCTACCACTGAGCCACAACCCCAGCCCCTGTTGTTAAGTTTCTTGAGTTTTTTATATATCCTGGGGATTAATGCTCTGAGGTGTATGTGTGGTAAAGGTTTTCTCCCATTCGGTAGGCACTCTTCATGTTATTGATTGTTTGATGTGAAGAACCATTTTAGTTTGAATCTTTTTATTGATTCTTGCTTATAGTTCTTGTGCTCTAGAAATCTTGTTAAGGAGGTCAGTTCCTAAGCTGAGGTGGTAGAGTTTGGACCTACTTTTTCTTCTGTTAAATGCATGGTCACTGTTCTAGTGCCTAAATCCTTGATCCACTTTGAGTTGAGTTTTGTGCAAGATTAGAGATAGAGGTTTAATTTCATTTTGCTTCATGTGGATTTTCAGTTTTCCCAGCACCATTTGTTGAATAGGCTATCTTTTCTCCAGTGAGTATTTTTGTCACCTTTGTCTAGTATGAGATAACTGTATTTATATGGGTTTGTCTCTATGTCTTCTATTCTGTATCATTGGTCTATATGTCTGTTTTGGTGCCAGTGTCATCCCATTGTTTTTTGTTGTTGCTGTTATGGCTCTGTAGTATAATTTAAGTTCTGGTATTATGATGCCTCTTGCTTCACTTTTCTTCCTAAGGATTGCTTTGGCTATTCTGGGTCTCTTTTTTCCAAACGAATTTCATGATTCCTTTTTCTAGTTTTACAAAGAATGTCATTGGAATTTTAATAGGAATTGCATTAAATCTATATAATGCTTTTGGTAGTATGGCCATTTTGACAATGTTAATTCTACCTATCCAAGAATATGGGAGATATTTCCATCTTCTAAGGTCTTCAATTTTTTTCTTTAGTTTTCTGTAGTTTTCACTGTAGAGGTCTTTCACCTCTTTTGTTATATTGATTCCAAATATTCTATTTTATTTTTTTACACTATTGTTAATGGGGTAGTTTTCCTAATTTCTTTTTCAGTGGCTTTATCACTGATATATAGGAATGAATTCGATGTATAGTTGTTAATTTTATATCCTACTACTTTGCTGAATTTCATTCATTAATTCTAGAAGTTTTCTGGTGGATTTTTTAGGTCTTCTAAATATAGAATCATATTGTCGGCAAATAGTAATAATTTGAGTTCTTTTTCTATTCGTATCCCTTTAATTTCTTTCTTCTGTCTACTTGCCCTGGCTAGTTTCCAGGATTATATCAAATAAAAGTGGTAAAAAAAAGGGTATTCTTGTCTTACTACAGTTCGTAGATGGAATGCCTTCAGTTTTTCTCCATTTAGAATGATTTTGGTCTTGGGTTTAGCATGTATAGCTTTTACAGTGTTGAGATTTGTTTCTACTATCCCTAGTTTTTCTAGTGTTTTAAACATTAAAGGGTGCTTTATTTTGTCAAATGCTTTTTGTGCTCCAATTGAAATGATCATATGATTCTCCTTGAAGTCTATTGATGTGATGAATTACATTTATTTATTTCTGTATTTGAACCAACCTTGAATCCCACTTGAATATGATGCACTATTGTTTTAGTCAGCTTTTTTATTTCTGTTACTAAAAGATCTGACCAGAACAATTTTAAGAGAGGAAAAGGACTCATGGTGTTATTTGAGGGCTCATCGTGTTTAGATGTCTTAGTCCATAGAAGGCCAGCTCCATCCCTTGGGCTTTGAGGTAAGGCAGAACATCTGGAAGAAGAGTGTGACAGAGGGAAGGAGTTCACATAGTGATCAGGAAACAGAGTCAGAGACTTCACTCTCCAGATACAAAATATATACCCCATATAGAGACTCCACTCTCCATATAAAAAATGTATACTCCATAGCCATCCCCCCAATTCCCATCTCCTCCAGCCATACCCTGCCACTTCTTTTAATTCATATCGGGGATTAATTCACTGATTAGGTTAGTCATTTCTCTTCTGAATCTTCTTGCATTGTCTTATGTGAACTTTTGGGGGATTCTTCACAACCAAACCATAACAACTATATATTTAATGTTTTTATATGTGAGTTGCCAGAATTGTATACAGAAGTTTTGCATCTATGTTCATTAGGGATATTGGTCTGAAGTTATCTTTCCTTGATGTGTCTTTGATTTTGATATCAGGTGATACTAGCTTCATAGAATGAGTTTGGAAGAGTTCCCTCCTTTTCTGTTTCATGAAATAGTTTGAGGCTTATTGGTATTAATTCATCAAAGGTCTTGTAGTACTGGGTAAAAATCTTTTTCATCCTGGGTGTTACTTAAATGGTTGGCTTTTGATGCCTTCTTCTATTTTATTGCTTGAAATTGATCTGTTTAAATTGTGTATGTCCTCCTAATTCCTTTTGGGTAGCTCATTTGTCTCTAGAAATTTGTTGATGTCTTTAAATTTTTCATTTTTATTGGAGTATAAATTTTCAAAATAACTTCTGATTCTCTACTGTATTTCAACAGTATCTGTTGTAATATTTTTTGTGATTATGAATTTTAGTGATTTGAGTTTTCTGTCTTCATTAGCACGATTGAGTTTATCAATTTTATTTATTTTTTCAAAGACACAAATTTTTGTTTTGTTAATTTTTTAATTGTTCCGATTATTTCAATTTCATTTATTTCAGCTCTGATTTTAATTATTTCCTGTCTTCTACTGCTTTTGTTGTTGATTTGTTTTTCTTTTTCTAGGGCTTTGAGGTCTTATGTTAGGTCATTTACTCATTGACTTTCCATTCTTTCATGAATTTAGCTTAATAGTGTCCCAGAGATTTTGACAAGTTTTATTAGTTCTCATTTATCTCTGGTAAGTATTTTAAAAATTTCATCCCTGATTTCTTCTTATGTCCATTGGTTAGTCTCTAGGTGTTGGAGTTTTTTATTTTTTATTGTATCAATTATTTCTAATTTCATTCCATTATGATCTGATAGAATGCAGGGTATAATCTCTTTTTTATTTCATAGTTGTTGCTTTGTGGCATATTTTAGAGAAGAGTCTGTATGCTGCTGAGAAGAGCATGTATTCGTTGATGGGTATAATACTCTTTATATGTCTGTTAAGTATAAATTATTGACTATATTATTAAGTTCTATAGTTTTTTTGTTTAGTTTTTGTTTGACGATCTATCCAGTAGTGAGAAAGGTTTGTTAAAGTCACTCAGTATTATTGTATTATGGTCTATGTAATTCTTGAAATTGAGGCAGGGTTTGTTTGATATATGTAGATGCTCCAATGTTTGGGGCATAAATATTTAACGTATTATGTCTTGTTGATGTATAATTCCCTTAAGCAGTATGAAATGTCTTCTTTGTCCCTTCTGATTAACTTTTGGCTTGAAGTACACTTTATCTGACATGGGGATAGAAACCCCTGTTTGTTTACTCAGTCCATGTGAGTGGTATGTTTTTTCCCGTCCTTTCATTTTCACTGTGTGGATGTCTTTGCTTATGAGGTGAGTCTCTTGGAGACAACAGATTTTTGGGTTTTGTTTTTTTAATCCAATCTGCCAATCTATGTCTTTTGGGTTTATTAGTTTAGACCATTAACATTATTTTTGAGATATGATTTGTGTTCCCAGTCATTTTAGGTTATTTCTACTTTTTACTTTGAATTAATTTCTCCTTTGATTGATTATTCCTTTTGTATGGCTCCTCCCTTTGTTGATTTTTTTTGACTTTTTTTTCCATCTTCATGGAATATTTTGTTGATAATGTTTTATAGCACAGATTTTCTAGTTATGAATTCTTTAACCTTTTTTTATTACGGAAGGTTTTTATTTCATCTTTAAATCTGAAGTTTTATTTTTGTTAGATATAAAATTCTTGGTTGGCATCCATCTTCTTCAGAACTAGGTATATATTATTCCAGGACCTCCTGGCTTTGAGGGTCTGGGTTGAAAAATCACCTGAGATCCTAATTAGTTTCCCTCTATATATAATCTGATATTTTTTCTCTCATAGCCTTTAAAATTCAATCCTTATTTTCTATATTTGACCTTTTTTTAATGATGTGTCTTGATGTGGGTCTGTTGTGATCTTGTACATTTGAGGTCCTCTTGTATTTGATTTTCCATTTCATTCTTCAGATTTTGGAAATTTTTTCATATTATTTCATTGAAAAACTGGGCATTCCTTTGGTTTGTATCTCTATGCCTTCACCTATCCCGATAAATCTTATTTTGGTCTTTTCTTGTTATTTCATCATTCTTGGAAGTTCTGTTCATGGTTTCTTACCATCTTCCCTGTGTAGTCAACTTTATTTTCAAAATTATATATTTTGTCTTCATTGCCTGAGGTTCTATCTTCCAAATGGTCTAGTCTATTGATAGTAATTTCCATTGAATTTTTAATTGGTTTATTGATTGTTTCATTTTGAGGATTTCTGGGGTTGTTGTTGTTGTTGTTGTAATTTTCTGAGAATCTCTGCCTCTGCAATGATCTTTTACCTCCTCAAATTTATCTCTGATTTTATTCCCTATATCATTCTTTATGTACCAGGTCAGTCTAATATGTACTTTCTAAATTCCTTTTCTACATTTCTTTTACTGTGTTGTCTATGGGTTTAATTATTGGATCATCTTGGTTTGTTTGGGCCACTTTGTTCCATTGTTTTCTCATGTTGTTCTTATGTCTGTCCTTCTAGCAGTGTGGTTTTCAAGCAGTACAGTGTCTACCCTGTAGATTAATAGTGTCCCTGAAGATTTCTAGTACCTCGCCTTTAAGGAAGAGACAAATAATAACTGCACCCAATACAAATAATATACAGCCTTAAACCAAATAGCTCCTATTAAGGCATCCACAGTTTTATTCCATTAAACTGAAATGATGTGTTCAATTATTGTCTACAATATAAACATTAAGTTTGCAAAAAAGTTTACAGTTTCCATTGGTGGACAAAGAGAGAACAAAAGTCATGTAGGGTGTGATGTTTATGAGGAAGGATCAGAAAAGATAGAAGTTAAAAAATTATAGGAAGAATGAAGGGAGGACTTAATAGAGGTTGGGTGTTAGCAAGAGAAAAGTGAGAAAGAGAATACAAGGAAACAGATAAATGAGAGGGGAATATATATATATATATATATATAATTTTTTAAAAGAAAATAATAACAAAACTGTAATGTACTATTCAGATATCCCAGTCCTCAATAAAATGATCCATGAAAAATACTTGGTTTCAAAAATGGTAGACATGTGAGAGAAGAAAAAAAAGGAATCTGGATGAAAAATTGAACACTTTTTTCCATTGCAGTTCAAGTTTCTCAGCTTCTCTTCTGAGCAGTTAGGTATGTTGTCTGGAATTTGATGCTAGCTCTACCCTCAGGGTAGTTAGGGTTGCTAGGGTGAGAGTGTTAGTCCTGGAAGCGGAACTACTAGAGCCAAGGTGTAGGCTTAGGTACGTTCCAATCTCTTCACTGCGTGCCTATTGGTCTGAAGATTTTAAGTCATCACACCTCCAAGGCTCAGCAATTGTCTGTCCACATTGGAAGACTGTACCTCAGGAATCTCCTTTAGGTTCTACACATGTGATGTAGGAATCTGTTCTTAGCCCACAACTTTGCCTGCAGACCCCATGAACCCTGGTCATCATTTGGTCTCCAAACTTGATCTCTTTCTTTGCCTGTCCTTTCAAATTCACAGTCAGGCACTTTTCTTCCAGCCAGTACTGCAAGCAGCTGATTGGATGGGGAGGGGAAAGCCAGGTGGGTTTCCTTGATCAGTATTCTCCTGTGTAAATGTCCCTCCATGCTTGATTTTCTCCGGTCACTTTGGAACACTCTCTATCACACAGCATGGGTTTGCCTTGCACATTTTTGGGGCCAGACTTCGATCTGCCAATAATTGACTCACCTAACTGCAGGCCCCCCAGCCACTGCTTCACAAGGGTTCTTTCTGCTGTCCTCCATGCATGCCGCCAAGAAAGCTGGTGGCTTCCCTCCTGTACACACATGCTGTGCAGCACAGCTTACTGATTTTTTTGTTGTTGTTGTTGTTTTTTGAGCAGTATCTCTGAGCTCTTAAGCTCTCCATACCGCAGAACACCTCTGTTTTCCTAGGAATGGGGATTCCTTTATTGCTTTACTACATTCACATAGGGATTATTCTGGTTTGTACTTCCAGCTATTTTACAGCTCTGGAGCTGGGGATCTTTCCCCCTTATTTTATTATACAAGATCTCTTGAGTCCATGATCTGTTTTGAGTATCCAGTATTAAATTCCAGTTAAGTCCTTCCTAGTTCTGGACCATTCACCCATCTTGTTGAAAAAAGTGACCTTTTTGCTTTTCTTGGTTCACTCCACAGATCTGTCAGGGAAGCAAATACTTTATTCAGCCATCTTCCTGCATTTCCAACCGTTTTTTTTTTTTTTTTTGAAAGAGAGTCTCACTAAATTGCTAAGGCTCATCCTGAATTTTTGATCCTCCTGCCTCAACCTTCCAAATTTCTGGAGTTGCAAGCACACACCACTGTACCTGGCTCTTTTAATATATTTAATCCAATATAATCTATTCTATATTATTATATGTTTTGTGTCTGTGTAATTTAGATATCCATGTAATATGAATAATATGTATCATATATCTTAGGTATATAAGTAGTGTGTAGTATCAGTGTATATAGTATGTTATGTACACTGTTGCTATATAAGCATATCTAAGATGTTATTTTTAAAAGAATTATTAAAAATTTTTTTTACATAATAAATTTTTTATCATACATTTATACTGAAATTCATTAAATGACATAATATTCATTGTTACTTTTAATTGGAAAACTTAGTCAAAAATGTTTTAAGTTACAATACTTGTAACCCTGAGGGAACTATCATTTTTGTATCCCCACTGCCTCAGTACACGTTATACATGGTAGAAACTTTGGATAAAACACACAACACTAATTTTTTTTTATACTTTTTTATTTATGTTTAGCTTCTCTGTTGATTCAGTGGTAATTAAAGAATCTGATGTACAGAAATCAGTAGTACATCCTGGAAGTTGTCTAAAAAAGAATATTGATCATGCAATAGAGGTATGTTATTTTTGATCTTCATTTTTAAACAGTTATGTACACTGATTCTTTTTCTTACTATCAATTTTATGTCTTCAGTTTTGTAATTATGTAGTAAATATTTGGCTAAGATTAAGCATAAATCATGAGGATAATACCTTATGTAAAAGATCCAGAATGTCTATAGAAATATTTTTCATAGCATAGGAAAAACACAGAGAAAGTTAAATTTGAGAATTTTCCTCCCCTGTTACAGTTTAAATTTTTTCTTTGTAACATTTCTTTATGAACTGTGTAACAAATCAGCTTCAGTACCATGGCCAACATAGTCTTTCCTTCCCATTATGGAAGCGGAGGGTATCTTCAGAATGGTGTATAGGATTCCCTAAAATCCAAGGTGCTAGGGCTGGAATAATGGATCAGGCCACCTTCCAACAGAAATAATGATAGAAAAACGCTTTTTTTACCGTGCTTGCCACTGAACCACTCTCTGCCTGTCCTCGACATTGTATTATTCAAAACTTTTTTCAACCCCCAACTGCATCATCATCTTCACTAAATAATTCTAAATTCTAGTAAAAATTAAAATCACTGACTATTGCCCATTCTCATTCTGGATATTAAGAAGAGATATGAGCCACATTCATCCCTTATTAAATGTCTGTTGGATGAAATTCAAATAATTGGTAAATAAACAAATACTTTCATGTTGACTGTATATCTACATTTCTAAAAGAAGATTTATTTTTTTAATTGATAAAAATAATTTGTATGTGGAAAATTGTGTTCTTTTAATAAATACCAAGAAGAAAATTTGCTCATGATTTCATTATCAAACATAGCCACTTGTTAACATTTTACCTATGTCTTATTAATTATATTTAAGTATCTTTAACCCACCCTAGAATTTATGCTAATAATTACAGATATGTAAATATATTTCTCTCTTTGCATCTTTAAGTTTATACTAAGTGTAATTATTTTGTAGGATTATTAGATTAAATGTTTTTAGTTAAAAGATAACTGAAATTTATTTTTATTTGAAAGTGTCCAAAAATAGTGATATTTTTGGAATATTGACTACATCCTTAAAATTAATGGTATAAAATCAGTGTAAATTGTCATATTTCACCCTTAAATTTAGTTTTCTAAGGAATGTGGAATGAAACAAGAAACAAACATGGTTAAATTTTTGGAAAAACAATACCAAGAAAGATTAGAAGAAGAAATAGCTAAGGTAAGTTTATAGTTTATCTGCAAGGTTTTCTTGGTTTATAGATTTTCTTGATCTTTGAACTGTCAAAAAAAGCATGGATTTTATTGATGGTATGTACTTTGTTTTTATTTGTAAGTTTCATATATAGTCCATCAAACAGTTGTGTAACAGCATCAACTATAATTGCTGCTTCATAGAATGTTTTGCGGTGCTTTTCATTGAAAAGAACGTTTTTTCTTGATATAGAATAGTAATTACAATTTTTCAGAATGCCACAAGTTTTTATATATGTGTTACATTGTAAATAGTTACCTTGTGAAGGAGTTTGGCATTCTAAAAATGAGGGAAAAGTTATGAAGAGAAAAAGTAGTTGTATTACCCTGATAAATTATTGTAATGTTAGATAATAACTACAGATACTGATGGAGGATTGTCACATAACATTATCACTCATGGCCAAGTGAATTTTCTTGGAAGGAAGAAATATAAAGACTTTTATTTTTTTTTTTATTTTTGTACTGAGCATTTATTGATGTTATAGTTAGAAAAGTTTTGCTTGTTTTATTTTAAAAGGCAGGCAGTAAAACACTTTGATGTTAAATTTATTGAAAAATAGCCTATCTCTGTATCATTTTATCAGAGGATTTATTTTTGTTTTTAAAACTATGAGGCCAGGCTTTTTTCTAATTCATATAATTTTGAGTAATGACCCACTTTTTAAATCCAGCTGGTATTTATAAATCTAATCTTTTTTTTGTTTGTTTGATTGATTTCTTTAGGTCATTGTGTCAATGAGCATTGCATTTGCTCAACAAACTGAACTATCTAGACTATCAAAGGGAAAAGAAAATACTATGTCATCAAAACAAGCATTTACTTTCTATCAGCAAAATGAAAAACATTATTTTAATGAAATGAAATTATCTCAGGATCAAATTAATCTTCAGACCTCTGATGCATTGGACATGAAATTTAAAGAAGAATTTAAGCCACTTAGTAAAGAGTTAGGAGAAGATGGAGAAGTTCTATTACCAAACAGTGATCATCTTGATGATATAACAGAATCAGAGGTCCACCAACTAACTATTTCAGAAGAAATGTTCTCCAAAGACAAAACATTTATAGTTAGCGAATCTGTAAGTATGCTTCTTTGAATATAAAAAAGAAAAACTTATAATAACATCTTCAGTTTAAAACAGTAGCAATAATGCTGATTAATAGAGAATGAAAGTATGAAGTCCAGTCTTGACTTTAATGTATTTTATTAATTATAAGGTATTTGATTAAGTGAAACAATATTGGTGTGAAGTATAAAATAAATCAGGTCATAGTATTCTTGGTTGTCTTATGGACATAGTACATGTTAAGTTCTCATTGTAAATTATACCTGTGTTAGTTTTATTTAAACTAATTGAAGATTAATTATATTATAACTAGGTAATACCTGTGGCCAAATGATTTGCTCAATTAAATGTAAGAACATAAAAGGAAATTGCTACGAATTCAAGAAGACAATTCAAAGTATCTTATTATCTCTATACTAATTCTTTTTTCTTGTTAGTTGAGGATCTGTTACCCCAACGAATTGCAGCCTTTATTAGAAAACAATAAATTCTATTTCTTTTAAAATTATCTGAATTTCAAATTTATTTTATGTGTTCACGATAGATATATCTTGTTCAGAGGAGTATTCAAATAAAACTGTCAGCTTTTTATGTAATGCAAAACTTGTGAAATGTTTATGAAAACTAATTTAGCTATAGCTGTTCAAGGCAGAATGATTTTAATTAGTATCTTAAGGGATTGAAGTATTCATAGAACCTATTGACTTGTCATGAGTGTGAGAAACTCATAAATGTAAAGCATTTATTTCCAAATAAAATTTATTATAATTTTTCTTTGAATAAGCAGTTTTCTATAATACGGTGATGACCAATGAATAAAAATTAAATAGGCAAAATTCCTTATATTTTGTGAACTTAATTTTTAAAAATATTTTTCTAGTTGTATATGGACATAATACCTTTATTTTATTTGTTTATTTTTATGTGGTTCCCAGGATTGAACCCAGTGCCTCATGCATGCTAGGCAAGCGCTCTACTACTGAGGCACAACCCTGGCCCTATAAACTTTGCATGTGTGTGTGTGTATATTTGTTGTTGTTGTTTATATTATTTCCCCATTATAAAATATCAAGAGATATAAAGGAGTTATAACTTTATTAAGAGAAGGGGCTAGAGATGTAGCTTGGTGGTAGAGCACTTGCCCAGCATGTGTGAGGCCCTGGGATCAATCTCTAGTATGGGCGGAAAAAAAAGTGGATGGGGTGGGGGTTGGAGGGGGTGGATAAAGAATCTTGAGTATTTTGTTTTTCTCTGTTAGAATTAGATTTTAGCTAAACTATCTTGTAAGTAGCTGTTTCCTTTTGGAAAATAACATGTATGGTGGTAATAAATTAACTTCATGTTGTTTTGGAATTATAAATAAGAAAAATACTTTTTTAAAACAAGTGATTTATGGGCTGGGGTTGTGGCTCAGTGGTAGAGTGCTTGCCTTGCATGGGTGAGACACTAGGTTTGATCCTCAGCACCACATAAAATAAATGAAAAAAGGTATTATGTTCATCTACAACTAAAAAATAATTTTTTTAAAAAAAGTGATTTATGCTTTTGTTTAATAATAAAACTAAAACTCAGATGCTTTATGTGGTTAATAGAATTGTTTTCATATTCAGTTAAAGTATCAGTGCTGACTAATTACCACAAAATATGTTATGATTGAGTTTTTTGCTTGTGTTTTTTCCTATCAAAGATTCATGGTAAGATGTTGACATCAAGCATGGATGCTTCTAAACAAATGATGTCAAACGAAGAACAGTTGGAAGATATGAGGCAAGAACTTGTACGACAGTATGAAGAACATCAACAGGCCACAGAACTGTTGAGGCAGGCACACATGTGGCACATGGAGCAGCTACAAGAAGAGATTAAGAGACTTAATAGACAGTTAGCCCAGGTATGGAACTTTAGAGTCTCTTTTCTCCTCAATTGAAATAATGGTATTTTTTATGTGGCTTTTTTTTTAAGTCAAAATTATTTTTCCTAGATACAAATAAATTACAAATACTTAACATCAGGAAGTTCCTGGGATCAACTTTAGACCTTGTTAGGCACACCTAACTCAACTGATATAATGTGCATTATCATTTTATTTAACTGCCTTTCAGGCACTGGAAATGTGACTACAATATAAATTTTAAAATTCTATTGACCATACATAGCTAAAGCACTTTGAGAGTTTTGGAAATATTATACTGAGGTACTTGAGTATACAGTTGCTGTCATTCACTTTTTCAATGTTCATTTGTAGTTCTGTGAGTCTACCAATTACCATCTCCAAGGTTTATCTTTAGCTATCTTTAATCCATCTTTTTAATCATGAATGGAAATCTTCTGAAGTAATCTGTTTCTAGAACTCTCTCAGAGGACACATCTCTTGTTGATTAGAGAAATTCAAATTTATATAACATTCTTTTCTAAATTTAAATATCTCATGGTATTTGGGAGCTATATTCTTATCAACTGCTATATAAAATATACTCACAAAATTATTTCAGAAAAGCAAGAAATATTTGCATGAAAGTTCTTATGAAAACAAATTTATTGAATTTAATTTTGAAAACTAAAACGTGTATTTTTAAAATATAAAATAATAGGGAAATTGATATTTGAGAATAAAATATATCATTTGAAAAATCAGTTTTGTGGGGCTGGGGATGTGGCTCAGGCGGTAGCGCGCTCGCCTGGCATGCGTGGGGCCCGGGTTCGATCCTCAGCACCACATACAAAGATGTTGGGTCCGCCGAGAACTAAAAAATAAATATTAAAAAAAAATTCTCTCTCTTTCTCTCTCTCTCTCTCTCTCTCTCTCTCTCTCTCTCTCCTTTAAGAAAAATCAGTTTTGCTTTTCTTCATTGCATTTTGTGAATTTATTCTTCTAAAATTTCAATGCAAAAATTGACAGAGAAAATATTACTCGAACTATACAAATTCCCGAATATTTAAGTTTAAATAACTTTTTTTCTAAAGTTGCGAATTTTGCATTGAACTTCATATGTGCCTTTTAATCCGTAATAATGAAATATGAATCATAAGGTAGAACCAAGGTCTCTTGGTCCCAAGGGGTTAAAAGAAATCTGCTTTTTACCTCTATCGCAATCAATATTCTTCCATGACCTCTTTTCTTATTTAGAGATCCTAATTAAATAACAAAAACCTGGTTTCAGAAAGAGAAAGGGTGCTTTTAGAAGAGTTGGAAGCACTAAAGCAGCTGTCTTTTGCTGGAAGAGAGAAGCTGTGTTGTGAGCTGCACAGCAGCAGTACGCAAACACAGGTAGTATTGACCTTGGTGCATTTAGGAACAGTAGATCAACAATGCAGTAGGATTTGTTTGTCTTTATTGTTGATAGGTGACGTATTTTTATAGTTACTGAGCTTAACATATTGGTGATCACTTAGATGTAAGGTAGGTGGAGTCAAAATGCCTTGCTTTCTGTTTAAGATAATTTGAATCTGGTATTGCTGTAGGAGAAACTGTTCTACCAAGGAGCAACCTTTATTGACAACCCTTATTGCCACACTATATAGAGTATATTAGTTTGAAGCCATTAAAACATTTTTCATCTCTACACTTGAATGTTTTATCCTTTTCTTGATACTGCTGATCTCTTGATAAATTGTAGTTAAATATTATTTCAAGCACTTTCTGGTTCACATCATACCAGTACAGAAGAATGATATGCTGTTTTTAAGATGACAGGTTTTCTTTCTGTCTTGTCCTCTCTGCCGTTGCACAAACTTAAACAGAATGAAAATGAAAACCAAAGGGAAATTGAGGAACAGACATTGAAAGAAAAGGAAATGGACATAAAACCTGAAGATGTACCTCCTGATAGTCTGTCCAGTGAAAGCTATACAAAATGTGTATTTTTTCAGTGCAAAGTCAATTAAAATGGTTGTTCAAATGTAATAAACTTTATTCATCCTGATTTTTATCTTGTATATGTGTATTTTCTTAAAATGTCAATCAGTTACAAACTTGCATTGCCTCAAAGAAACTTTTTAAACCAGAAAATTAAGTATTTTATGATCCTCTTTTGAGTAGTTACTGATTCACCGGCCAAGGGAAGATTACATGATAAGGAGTCTAAATTTAGGAGACAGTCATATGTGCCCAGCCATTCTTGCTGGAGGTAAATTATTTGAATTGGCAGCAATTTTCTGGGGAATGCAATAAACAGGGTCAACTTCCTGAGAGCTCTGATGTTCTTACTGCAGCTGTCAAAGTTGGGGCCACTCCGCCCTCTTCCTTAACCAAGGTCTCAACCCCCTCGATTGAGGCAGGCCACCAAGGAGTATGGTTCTCTATTTCTTTGTCTAAGTCTTGTAGTCCTGATGTATCCAGTGCAGAAACCCCTCCCTAACCCATAGGAATTCATGTGTTTTGACTTTTCAGTTGCAGCAGGAAGTCAAAGACTGGAGTGCATCACACACTGAGCTCAGTGAACAAATCAAATCATTTGAGAAGTTCCAGAAAGATTTACTTGTAGCTCTTAATCACAAAGATGATACTATTAATGTAAGTTTATACTCCAAATACATGTTTCATCTCATGAATTCTCCTAAAATCTTCTGAATTAAAATCGAGAGTCTTCCAACCTTTTGCTTCTTTTCTAGGCTTTGACTAATTATATCACACAGTTGAATCGGTTACAATGTGAATCTGAATCTGAGGATCAAAATAGAGAAGATGAGTCAGATGAATTAACCAACGGAGAGGTAGCAGGTAAGATCAGTCTCAGGGAGGTTGAATCCTTTTTTTGCTTTCTTGTCTTTAATTAAGTATTTATACTGATGCCACTTTTCAGCTGGCTGATTTTCTTCTTAAGCTTCAGGGTTGTAGACACATATCACTGGATCTATAGATATGTCTTTTGCATTGGCAGAGGTGGGTTGCTGGGGTATAATGTAGCAATAGGCATGTGAAGAACACTGACTTTTTCTATTCCATTGAAAACTAGTAAGTACACTGCAGCTACAATAGTCACATCCTATACAATACTTAGAGTATTGAACATTGTACAGTAAGAGAAATTTATTTCTTAACTTATGCAGATGATAGTTGATTTTGATACTCATCATCTCTATGGCTCTGTGGTTTTAAGGTCAACAGTCAGTCTTAAGAGTCCGGAGGTAGTTGGAACCATAAACTAAGGCTGTGAGAACAGAGGCTAGAGACTATCAGAAATCTAGAGAGAGGGAGTGTAACAGTGTTTACTGATGAGGAAAATATTTCCACATGTTTTCTCCCAAGTTGGATATTGCTTACATAGCAAGTATTTCAAACCACACCTGGTAGTAGATTCAGGGAGAAAATAGAGGATTGAATCTTTCTAAATAAGACACTTACTTGCCCAGGTGAAGATAGATCTGAGAGAGAAGAAAAGATTTTATCTTACAAGAATAGCATAGATAACATTTTAGTTGTGCAAACTAGAAATTCACCTTTTTTTTTTTGTTTTGTTTTTAAGACAGACACAGTACTTTTATTTATTTTTATGCTGAGGATCAAACTCAGTGCCTCACACATGCTAGGTGAGCACTCTACCACTGAGCCACAACCCCAGCCTGAAATTCACCTCTCTCTCTCTTTTTTTTTTTTAAATCTAAGCTTGCAATTCTCTTAAAAGTCATTAGTCTAATCAGTTTAGTTATTTAATTGATTTTTTTTCTTCTGGTGTTTGAACACAATCATTATTTAGTTTGGGGAAGTTAGGAGAATATAGAGTTAAAAGTAAGGAAAGAAAAAGCTAAAGTCTTTTGTTTTTTAGGTGATCGGAATGAGAAGATCAAAGATCAAATTAAGCAGATGATGGATGTCTCTCGGGTATAGTTCTTTGTTAGAGTCCCATAGTGCCTGTGAATTCTTCCTGTGCCTCACTTTTAAGAATACCTCTCTTTTCTGCAATTTTTAGACACAAACTACAATATCAGTAGTTGAAGAGGATCTAAAACTTTTACAACTTAAGCTAAGAGCCTCGATGTCCACAAAATGTAATCTAGAAGGTGGGTTCTTCTTGAGAAGAAATTGCCATGTTGGAAAGACTTAAAATTTTATTGCAAAGATAAAGAATGGCTTCTTGCTTTCATGCTTCTTACTTTTCTTGGCACTACTCCCTCAAACAAGTTCTTAAGTCCTTGTACACATATAGAGATAAGCTGTTTTATCCTTTACAGACCAAATAAATAAATTAGAAGGTGACTGCAATTCACTACAGTCTTCTAAAGTTGGACTAGAAGAGGAATGCAAAACTCTAACGCAGAAAATGGAGATTTTAAATGAACTCTACCAGAAAAATGAGATGGCACTACAAAAGTAAGATTTTCATTGTTTGTTATTGTTATCACTGTGTGAACTAACAGATAATTTTATCTTTTCTTAAGATTATTTACAATTTCTTCTAGTTGTAATAAGTAGAGATTTGTCTTTTTTCCTTTGTGTTTTGTTTCCTATAAGTTGCATTTTTCTTTCCATCGTCAGTCTTAAGAGTCCTGAGGTAGTTGGAACCATAAACTAAGGCTGTGAGGACATCATAATCAATTGTCAAATTCATATGAAGGCAGGAAGTGGTAAAAAGGTATTAACAGTCACTGTGGAAATACCTCTCAAAGTTCAAGACCCTTTCTATGATCCCCCTATTTATTTTAATTACCTTTCATTGTGATCAGTTATGTAATTCTAATGTTTTGAACTTGTATCTCTAACTCTGGACCTTTAAAAATACTGAGTGATTTGGAATTACATGTTTTAGTAGAATAAAAACTTCAAAAAGGAATAATATTTACTTATTGATGGTACAAGTTTTGGACTTGAATATCTCAGATGTTCACACAAAATTGAACTGTGGCAAGGACCTTAGGAGTTATGATTACAGAAGTACTTGTTTGGAGTATATATTTATATATTAATCTTCTTAGTGTGGAGCTAGTTATTTTTTGAAAGTTCATTTGAAGTTTTTAATCCACAAAAATACTTGAATTCTCTAAAAATAGGTTGTGTCAGATTTTATTTGTTTGCACCTGATTTTACTCTTCGGCATATATATATATCTTGTAAAGCAAAGACAGACCTTCTTACAGACCTAACTATTTTTAGGTATTTTGACTTCTGTTGCCTAATTAATGCATTACATATTGAAACCTTTCCATTAACTTTTCTAAAATTCTGTGATCTCCAAGTGACCTTTTTAGAATCTCAAATTTTTGTTCAGGCCAGATCTAAATTCCTGGCCTGTTTCAAAGAAACATTTCTCATTTTATCACTTTTTTTTTAAAAGAACACTTGTTTTCTCTGTCCCTACTAGTAATCTGAATGACCTAAAAGGCAATTAATTTTCTTTGTAATGCAATTAAATTGTAGCACTATTTTTCTCAACTCCTCCAAAATTCATTCAGTCATCATCTGTGGTTTGTACTCTTTTTACTCATCCTCAGGTACTATGTCAGTTCATGCCTCTGTCATCTTTTCTGTTTCTAACCTAGATCATCTGTCTTCATTCTCCATTTTTTTATATTTGTATATAACTTATTTCAAATTCTTAGTAGTTTTCTCTATAGCCGCTTGAGTGGACTTTCTAAAATATAAGTCTGTCCATGTCAATATGTGCCTGTGGTTTATGAAGAATTTGCTTTCTATTTGATGACCTGTTCTTTTTTTCTTCCTTGTATCTTTTTAATAGTTTATATATTTTTAATTATTTTCCTCATCCCCTGTATAAGCTTGATGTAATCATAAATTATAATGGAATTATAATTATATAATTATAATTTTATTCATCTTCTCATAATTTAAAGGCCATGGTATATATTCTGGATTTAATAAAAACCTGACATAGATTAATAGGTTTATTATTATTTTTTATGGGCTTTAAGTAGCTCCTGAATCAGATAGCTGTTGTGGCATTATATGTTAGTACTTCATATACTGTGAACTCCACAAGACATTCATTCAATTTATACACATATTTAAAGTTTCTGTAGTTCTGCATTCTACACTGTTGGTTTCTTATTTGAAATTATTTTCATTCTATTTGAACATTGTCCTTTAATGATAGATTTGATTAGTGTATCAGAGGTAGTACAAGGATAAACAGAGAATAGTATTTTATCCACTAAATATTGCTACCTTTATAATCCGTATTAGGCTGACATGAACTTCATGATTAGAGTTAAAACCAGTTTCCATTTTTAAAGGATCTTTCTTTTGGCTACTGAATTTTGACTGTTACTTAGTTTTAGCAATTTAAAAATATCCAATTAATTACCATCTGTTTTAAATTTTTTCTTTAAGGAGTCCATTATCATTGTTGTTTGGTCTTATCCCTCCCCTAGTTTCTGTAGTCCTTTCTCTTGTTTTTTTAACAGTTGTATTGGGAAGTGCCTAGGTGTAGTTTTCCCCACCCCACCCACTTTTCCTCTTGCAGTTATGTTGCTTGGGACCATTAAACACTTCTTGAATTTTCGAGTCTTTTTCTAAATGTTGATTTTACCTCATTCTCTCTTCTGATTATAATAATGCATATTAGAATTTGATTTCCCCTGCCTCCTACATTCTGGATTTACTTCTTCTGGATATTTTCTTCTGACCTGTCTTAAAAGTGCTAGGATTTATTTTACTTCCCAAATCTGCTGCTAAAATCATTCATTGAGTTTAGGATTTTAAAAAATTCAGGGTTTAAAATATTATTTTAGTTGTAGATGGACACAATATTTTATTTTTTATAGGATTTTTTAAGAGAGAGAGAAAGAAAATTTTAATATTTATTTTTTAGTTTTTGGCAGACACAACATCTTTGTTTGCATGGGGTGCTGAGGATTGAACCCGGGCCGCACGCATGCCAGGCGACAACGCTACCGCTTGAGCCACATCCCCAGCCCGACACAATATTTTATTTATTTTATGTGGTGTTGAGGACTGATCCCAGTGCCCCACACGTGTGGGGCCCATGCTTCACCACTGAGCCACAACCCCAGTCCTATTTCAGTACTACAGCTCAAACCCAGGACCTTGAGCCATGTGCTCTACTATTGAGCTACCTCTCCAGACTCCTTGCTCTTTCTCATAAGGGACTAGGGTCCTACTGCTTTCCAAGCTATCTTTAATCTCATAATTCTGCCTCTGCCTCCTGAGTATCTTCCACTGTAGGAAGGTCACCACACCCAACTATTTCTTGGTTTTATAGTTTCTAATCCTTTGACAAAATTCATAATCTTTTTTTTCCTCTTTAGTGGTGCTGGGGTTTGAACCCAGAGCCTTGTGCATGCAAGGCAGCACTCTACCAACTAAACTATATTCCCAGCCCTGAAATTCATAATCTTGACTTTACTTTTTTGACTATATAAAGCACAGTGATTTTAAAACATGTGCAGATAACCCCATTAGCTGGTTTCCTTTTCTGTGGGATTTTTTCTCACAGAATTTTGTCTTATGGAGTGCCTGGTCAGTTTTGATTGGCCAACATTGTTGTGATAATTATAGATGAAATTTGAGGACTAAGACGAAGTTATCTTCTTATAGAAAAGTGTTGAGGTTACTTGAGTAAGATTGTCACTTTAAACTTAGTCAACAATTAAGATAATTCAAAAATGACTTGTCTTTTCAATGTTTCAGTATTGTTCCTTTTGGATTTTTTGCCTATTCATCACTTAAGTGTGCAGTACTTTCTAATCTAAACTCAAAGACTAGGGCTTTTATTAAGGGTCCCTTTATTGGTAGCCTCTTTTTTCCTCTAAGCCCAGGAATTTAATGAAGGCTTGGTTCAGACTCATATCTTTGTGATATCTTTAATAGGAGAAAAGTACCTTAAAGTGCCAGCCTTACTTGTAATTCTGAGATTCCTTTTTCTAATGGATCTTGGCCACATACATATATCTTCACTGACTTTTTAGCTTGGATCCCTTCAAACACAATTTTATATTCTTATAAAGATGTTTTGATTGTTCTTAGTGCTCTCAGACTAACTCTTTGATAATTGGAAACAAAATTCTCTCTTTTCTTCAAGATTCAGTTTTCTCCATATTCCTTCTTACGCCAGTGGGGAAAATTATTATATTCCTTTAGGCATCATTTATACCTGAAACAGTGAGCTCTTTTATTCTTTAGCATCTTACAAGGTAACTAGTATATTATAGCCACTCATAAAATACTTGCTGAAGAATTAAATGAGAAGCTATATAAGAATATATAATCCCCTTTTTCTATTTGGTATCAGTAATCCTTTTTTACTGTAGTTCTTCTGATTTATGGAAATTAACTTTCAAGTTAATTATCTTTCGAATTGGAACTATGGCTAAAGTAGTACAAGGATAGCAGAAAATAGTATTTTTTAAATCATTAAATGTAGCTACCTTTTTGTCAGTAGATGAACATCTTGAGTTTCATGATCAGAGTTAAAACTTGTCAGTAGATAATACTCTGATAGTGGGTCAGTTTGGCTTCTTTTTCTGGTTGATAGACATTATCAAAACTCAGATTTGTCTTTTTGCTTAATTTACAATTCTGAAGTGTGAAAAATGTTCTGTGGTTAATTACATAGCTAAAAGACATATTCTAGAAGATTTTTTCTTTGACTGACTATATGTTTATTATGGTACCAGTCTTGGATTGAGAAAAGAGTTCCTCCATGACAAAGATATACTTAGTGTCCTACCCATGGCAGAAACGAGAAAAGAATTATCCCCTGCTTTATCCTAATATGTTTAATTATGTTAGGTTGATCAGTCCTGATCTTCCACATTGAAGTAAAGTGAGTTTTTATTATCTTACACACAGGAGACTTGCCCTTGGGGCACATGTTGTTTTCACATTTATTTTATTTACTGGTAAGTAGAGAATTAAGAGGAGAAGTTAGAAAATGTAAGTGATTTGCCAGAGTTTGATTTATGAAATTGCAGGTTTGAATTCCCATTTTATGTGCCTAAGCATTTTATAGAATTGTTGGAAGTGATATTCACAAAGAGAAACTTTTGATTTGATAACTGGCTTTATTTTAGGAAACTGAGTCAAGAAGAATGTGAGAGACTAGAAAAAGAGCAGCAGCTGTCAGCTGCAGATGAAAAGGTGGTTTCCGCTGTACAGGAAGTTAAAAATTACAAGTGAGTTCAGTTTCTAAAGGAGGGTGTCAATGTCTAATGAATTAGTGTTAGCTTTCTTTTTAATCTTTTTTTACATAATGTAGATAGAAGAAAATAGCATGGAAGTATAATAACGAGAGGATATGAACACATTCAATTCACACAGGAGAAAAAATAAATTTCAACTTAACAAATAAAAAATGTTAACAAAAATTTACTTGTACCCAATGGGCAAGACCATAGGGAACTTGGTAAATGCAAACAGTTCTGGGGGTTTTGTATGTTGTAGTAATTCTTAAGAAATCAGTTTGCTGTGTGTTATATCAAGACCGACAAAAGTGTGGCATTTGATAGACCTTGGAAATCTTCTATGGATATAATTTGAAAAAGAGAAAAAAAAGTTTTAAGGAGGAAGATATTTCTAGCAGAATTACTTGAGAACACACTGATGAGCAGTTAAGGAAATTATAATTTATCAATTCAGAATCTCTAGCAATTAAATGATAAAGAAGTTATTAGTATTAGGTTTTTATTTTATTTATTTATTTATTTATTTATTTATTTATTTTTGATGCTTTACTACTAAGCTACATCCTTAGACCTTTTTTTTTACTTTGAGACAGGGTCTCAGTTGCATAGGTTCCCACTTAATTGCTGAGACTGACCTCGAACTTGTGATCCTCCAGCCTCAGCTTCCCAATCTGGCATGGGATTACTGGCATGTGGCATTGCACCTGGTCTGTAGTATTAGTTTTGATCACACTGGATTCATATAACTATAGAAATGTTTTTCTTATGTATGATAAAAGTCTTTAAAAGTATAGCTGATGGAATAAAGAGAAAATGGTCAGAATGTTTCAAATTTTATTCAATTGTTGTAATTCTTAGGCGGAGAATTGAAGAGATAGAAGAAGAATTACAGAAAACCGAGCGCTCATTTAAAAACCAGGTAGTAATTAATACTGTCCTGTAGTTGCAGAATTCTTTGATATCTAATACAGACAATTATAGGCTATTATAATGAGTCCCTAAAAACATTTTTTTAATGTGTTGTCTTTTTCAGATTGCTATGCATGAGAAGAAAGCTCATGATAATTGGGTAAGATTTTTTCCCCCTTTTCTTTATTTTTTGCATAGCCTACCGTAACTGAATTTGAATATTTTCTCTTTAATAGCTCAAAGCTCATTCTGCAGAAAGAGCTATAGCTGAAGAGAAAAGGGAAGTTGCTAATTTGAGACAGAAGTATGTGATTTTTGTGTCTTACTGTATGTTTTATAGTGTTTTAAGGTTATGCTAGATATTATTTAGGATTGCTGTTTCATAATTCAGCCCATTCTTTCTCAATATTCAAGACTACTGGAAATGACCCAAAAGATGGCAATGCGGCAAGATGAACCTGTGATTGTAAAACCAATGCCGGGGAGACCAAATTTACAAAATCCTCCTCGGAGAGGTAGGGGGCACTTTGTAAAAGGAGCTATTTTATTTCTTGGTGCAGAATGTATGTAAATTACTTTTTATTTCTGTGTGTAATGGTTATGAAATAATCTGAATGATTTGCTAAAGCGGGAGGTGTGGGGGTTGGTGTCAGGGAGAAGGCTGCCTTAAAGTAGTAACACGGCATTGTTGTCTTTAGGTCCACTGAGCCATAATGGCTCTTTTGGTCTATCCCCCGTGAGTGGTGGAGAATGTTCCCCTCCATTGACAGCAGAGCCAGCTGGGAGACCTCCTTCTGCTACTCTTAATCAAAGAGATATGCCTAGAAATGGATTTGGTGAGCATTCGCATGTTGCTTTATAGTAAACTGCTTCAAGGTTTTGGTTTTTTTTTTTTCCTTTTGAATATTCTAATGAAAACATAGAATTTGGGCCTGCACAATATATAGAAGATAATTTCTTACTTTATCTTAGTGAATGTTTTCTGTAAAATCTGTTCTAGAATAGAAAACATTTTTTTTTTTCCTGGAGGTCCTTGTATTGTTTTTTTCTTTTAAATTTTACACTGTGAAGTGTAAACCTTTATCTTTAAATTAAATCTCTATGGTGTTCCTTTCCCAAATATTAAAAAAGTAGCCTTAAACTTTATGTAGCATACATATTTCCAATATGAAATACTGAGTCTTATTTCCAATTCTAAATAGAACTGTAGTCTTGGTAAGATTAGAAGTCAGGTTATATAGACTAAAGAAAAGCCAACCTACACATACTTCAAGTCTATAGCTTAAAGTTTAGGACCAGTACGTATTAATTTGCTGTTCTATCAACCCAAGGCAGTTCTTTATTTTACTTAAGTCTCTTCATAAATTGTGATTTTCGTATTGGGCAACCCATTTTTTATAAAAAATATTTTTAATTGTAGATGGTGTGGTGCTGAGAATCAAACCCAGTGCCTCACACATGCTAGGCAAACACTCTACAACTGAGCTACGACCCTAACCCCTGGGCAACCCATTTTTAATGTTGCTTTCTAGTTATTGTTGAACCCTGACCTGTCCACCAGTGGTTTATTTCTTCTGAAAAATACATACAAGGGCTCTGATCTTTCTTTCCCAAGGGTCAATGGATGGACCTTTACCTCGTACTCAATGGTCTTCTGAGGCATCTGGGAAACCCGTTGCCTCTGGTAAAGAGACCAAGTAATTTCAAAGAATCTGTAATTGTGGATGCAGGATTTTTATTCTTTTCATGTTAGCATAAGTCTGAATCCATTCTTTGATCTCTAACAGACCCAGGATGTGGTCCAGCTCACATGAACAGCAGCTCCAGAAGTTCTTCTCCAGCTAAGGTGACAGATGAGGGCAAGGTAAGTTCTGTAGTTACTGTGAATCACGTGGTCGTGCAGGAACATGTAGCTTTCTTACAGTACTTGCTCTTTGCTTTATCCTTCTTTGTGTTCTATTTGTACTATCCCATTTGTTTTTTAAAAAGCAAACTGTTCCCCAAGAACCTGAGACCCACTCAGTTTCTACCATTACTTCTTTGACTGAGCATCCAGTTGGAGTAAGTACTTAGAGGTTGAGAACTGAATTGGGTTTTATTCTGTGCATTTCTGGGAAGGATATTCAGAGCATGACACTGATCTTGTTTGCTTTAAACTGCATGCAATTTTGAGCTTACTTTTCTCCTTAACTTGGAAATGTGGCTTAAGTGTGTACAACTATAATGAACTACAGAATGTGAAAAGTTATCACTCTAACTTTATATGATGTTTTGTGTTGAATGTTCTAAGGCAAAGTAAATTCATTATAAATTATATAATTCATCATTTTTATTTTTGTTTGGAAGAATACTATTTAAGAATTCCTCCATTTGAGCAAACCCTATTTTGAGTGATTTGAATTAGATTGGTATCAGATTTTCTGAAAGTGAAATACTGTTTCAGTGCAACAATGATAATCTGAAATGACCTCTTGAGCCAGTCCCAAGCAATGGTCTCATTTGTTCACATAAGTGCATTCTCTTGTAACTGTGTTGCTATTATATCTGGTAGGTCTTCTGCAGCTCTATAATAAAATAAATTTTTAATTGTTTAGTTTCAAACCCACTACTCATAGGAAATGATAAATCAATATCTCAAATGGTTTACAGTAAATGAAAGTAAATATTAAAGCCTTGTCTTCCTAATTTGTGTATATAGCATTGTGTTGGAAAATACTTCTCAAGTTCCAGTGTATACATATTCCAGGAACATACATCTCTGGAGCAATCTAAGGGCAGCTTAGATAAGACCCCCAAACCCCTTTGTAGTAGAAGATTTAAAAGAGAGCAAAGACCTGTTGTTAGAGAGGAGTATAGGTGGGAAAGCATGGCTTGGAGGCAAACCTGGGATTGAGATCCTTTAATATGCAGTGTGGCCGTCAACAAATTATGATAATCCATTTGCTTTTGTTCCCTCTTATTTAAAACAAGACAGTTTACTTAAAGATCTCAGAGGTTGAATAATATATGAAAGACGTACTGAAGATACTCTGAATTGTAGCTATTATTACATGGGTAGAGAATGGATTTTTCATTGTATTCTGTTCATTCTTAATATGGAAGTAATGAGCTACTGTGATGAAAGGGAAGTGATGGGGAGGGGGGGACTCCCTTTGAAATAGGTTGTAGTGAATACAGCAAGACATACTGGTCAGAAATCACCTCTGTTAATAACCTCTGCCAGTCCTCTTGCCTTTTCCTTTCCTGTGCAAATATAATCAGTAACAAACTGCTCCCTCTTGTGGAATCCTTATAACTTCTGTAAGCTGTCAGTGGGAATACACAGGAGGGGTGGGTAGAGTTTTGTTGCACTGATGGTGTTCTCTGGACAGGTGCCTGTTTTGGGTTTTAGCTTTTATCGGTGTTGGTACTTTGTCTTAATACATAGGAATTTTAAAACTTTTAACTGCTTTCAAATCTTAAATTGCAGGTTAATATGGCTATGAAAGAGCCCCCTCCTTTCTCAGGGGTACCCTTCATGGGTCCCCCTATGGGACCCCCGATGGGACGGCCTCCACCACCTCCCTTTTGGTATGGACCGCCATTTCAGCTCGGTGGGCCTTTTGGGCCTCGGCCAATTCCTCCACCATTTGGTATGATGATCTGAACAGTAGTGATTGACTTATAAATCACATTCATCTTTCATTTCTATTGCTTGCTAAAACAGTTGGTTGCTATCTCAGGTCTTAACAATGAAAGGATACAGCTGAGTACATTTTAACTTTTCCTCCAGTTTTCTGGGACATATGGGACACTACATAATCTTATACTGAGATAGGCAATAGCTATCTCATTGACAAGGATAAGGGGCTATTATAGAGAAAAGCCAGAAATATTACTTCTGCAGATGTTTGTTGAAAATATGTTGATATGCACTGCAATAGATGGAAAGGTGGATGAGACACATGCCATAACTTAAAATTTTGTCACAGATATAAAAATCCTATAGCATAAAGTTTGTAATCACCCATAATGGAAGCATAAGCAGTAGGTTATAGAATATAGAAAAGGAAAAGTCAAATCCTCCTTACCTTGAGAAAAGTCAGAGGGAAGTGTTAAAGAGGAGGATTTAACAGTGACCTAATAAATGTTGCTGATTTAATTAGGTGGCTGTGGAAGGCCTTTTCCAGGAGGGCATGCACCTTGATTTTGATGGCATGTGTAAAGTCCATGCTGAAATACTTCATGAATTTTTAATGGATACAGTAATAAATAGTGGGATTTCCTTTTATCAAAATTTCTTTGATGTAGCAAAGTTCTTATTTCATAATCTATTATCTTGTCATGGTAATATAGTACTTCCAAATATAAATGGAGCTCTTGTGAGATAGAAATAATTCTGCAATTATATAGTAGGGAAAGAAAAAAGATAAGCCTGGAGCTAGGTAGAGCCATGTTTAAATCCTTAATATGTTGCTTCATGGCTGGTTGGCCAGGCTATAACCTAAACTTGTTCCATTTCAGTTTGCCTCATCTGGCAAGTCAGGGTGTTCACCAGTTGATGTTCTAGGCTTGGGAGAAATTAAAGACTATATTAACATACTTGAAATCACCCAAGTTCAGAAATTTCTGGGTATTTACATAACTTCCTTATTATTTTCCAGGTCCTGATATGCATCCACCAATAGGCTTCAGAGAATATGCACCAGGTGTTCCACCTGGACAATGGGATTTGCCTTTTGACCCTCGTGATTTTTTTCCAGGACCTGCACCATTTAGACCTTTAGGCTCATTTGACCCAAGAGAGTACTTCATTCCTGGTGCCCCATTACCACCTCCAACTCATGGTCCCCAAGACTATGGGCCACCACCTGCTGCAAAAGACTTAATGTCTTCAGGCTTTAAAGATGAGCCTCCAACTACACCCGATTCTCAGAGTAGTGAGGGCTGTTCACAGGCCTTAAAACAGGGCCCATAAAATTAACCTCTGACACTTAGTCAGAAAGTGGACTATGAACTATTCATTGTGTTGAAGGATTATTGGCTTCAAAATATAAAAGTTTTTTTAATTGGTTTATGTTTTTAGAATGAAGCTGCCTTGGCACAGTATACATTTGGAGCCAAAATATTTTCCCCCTAAATATCCCCCACTTAAACTAGAGTATCCTTCCAACTTTAAAATGTGCAATAAAGAATACCTTTGTTTTAGTTAATGTAGCATATACAATTGCTAAATGATTTAGAATGTCATAATTATGGACATTTCCTGTGGAAATGCTTTAAGAACATGTATTTCCATTATCCTCTTTTTAGTGTATTCCAGTTGATAACAGAGAAATGGTGTTTTATAAGCTTGATTTTCTCTTTAAATATCTGGTCGCAGAGACTGTTACGCTAAAAATGTTTACTCAAAGATCATAAACTTCATTTTCCTTCTTGCTGAAGTTCTTTGTTGTAATAGTTCATAAAAAATTGTTTATTAATATTTCCCAAGTGTCTGTTGATTCATTGGATTGTCATGAGACTTTGTGCCATTGGGGAAGCATGTAAACTCACTCTCAGAACTGAAGATGGTGACTTGGCAGCATATTTCCTGTTGCTCACTGTTAAGGAGGCTGGACCTTGGTCAACTGTGGACTTATACAGAGGAATTTATTTTACTTGTGAGAAGTCTTGTGGCTCTATTTTTGTAGCACATTCATGTACTTTTTTCTAACCACTGTCCATGTGAGAATAGTTTTCTGAGAATGAGTTTACATTAGTAGCAAGAGTTGTTTGACCTGAAGTTCTACTGCTTTTGCCATTATTGCATTATAACAGTAAAATATAGGGTGGTATGTTGTGTCTATAAAAAATAAGGAAATTTCTTTTAAAAAATGTACCTTGCCACTGATTTTCAAGAAATATGATTAAAAAAATTAGAAAAGTATAATCCTCTGAGAAAGAATGAATGAAACTCTAAGGCTTATAATGTCTTTAATCAGCAACTATGGGCTGAATTAAATTCTTTTTTTTTTTTTTTTACAGATACTCAAATATATTTTATTTAAAAATCAATTAAAGCAAGTCCTGAATCTGTAACTACTGTCTTTAAAACAATGTTTCTAAGAACTAGCTCTCCAGAGCTGTAATTTTAATTACAGCAATTTTAACAGTACATTTTAAGAGGTTTAAGATTTAAATAAAATTATAAAAGCCTGGTACTTTTGTTTACTGCTAGACCATATTCTTCCATTCTTTAAAGTTCTAGAAAGTAATAGGATTGTTGAAACCTAGAACATATCATTGTTCTTTTTATGTCCCTTAAGTATTCTCAAAATAGGGGCAAAAGCTTCAGTGTGAAACAAAATCTCTGTGAAACAACATCTCTAAACTACTGAAGATGACTCAGAATCAAAAAGAATTTGAGTCCGTTAGGAAGAATTCAATCTACATAGCCTCCATTTAATATCAGAAGCAGCAGCTGTGTGTAAGAGGAAAACCATATAATAGCTTATGCCATTTTTAACCTTGTAAAATAAAATTTAAGTCACAAACACCAATTTTGAATGTATCTTTCAACCTCTATAGGACACAAGGCAATGCTGAAGTTACTAAAACTTCTAATTTTAAAATAGCATTTAAATAAAGGTGATGTCAGCTAGGAAGATAGATTTTCAAGGAAAGGCAGATTTATTTTTTTATTCAAAGCAACAGTAGTTTTCCCTCTCAAGCCTTTTTTGTATTTATTCTATTGGTAAGCTATTATGTGTTCTATGTAGTTTATCTGAGCAGTTCTGAACCCACCCATAGTTGCCTCTCCTTACATCCATCTGATTGTACCACTTCTGTAGCAAAGCCCAAGGTAGCTGCCCATATACCAGTTGTGAGAGAATACTGTCTCTTGATTCAATTATACTTTTGTATCTCAAAAGTTTTAGAAGTCCTCTCCAGCAAATTGTGTTTGAGTTTAGTTACTAAAATCATTTCATTTGTGAAGCAGTAGTGTTTCAACCTGAAAGTATTACTGCTATAGTTGTAATTATTGTCCAGTGACTCATCCCCTCCCACACTAGAAAGTAAATTTAAACAACTAATTTGTGAGATACAGATTGTTTTGTGTTAATTGCTTCAAGATAAAACCACCTTTTTTGGCAGGGGAGGTTTGGTCATTCAGGTCTGAATTAAAGCTAAGCTGATGACAATGTTCAATTTAAGTTTGTTTAATGCTGATGAAAGACATTCA
Source organism: Callospermophilus lateralis (assembly GCF_048772815.1). NCBI lineage: Eukaryota > Metazoa > Chordata > Mammalia > Rodentia > Sciuridae > Callospermophilus > Callospermophilus lateralis. Next base: position 1,329,135 of record NW_027513809.1, on the reverse strand, counting down.
TACAAAGCATCCTCTTTTTTTTTTCACATAACCCTGTTCTTTGGTGGCAGCTGGGGTTGTGGCTCAGAGGTAGAGTACTTGCCTAGCGCAGGCAAGGCCCTGGGTTTAATCCTCAGCATCACATAGATAAATAGAGGTTTAAAAAAAGCATTCTTATGTGAAGGATGCTAAATGTTTCTTTATATAAATTATCACTTTGAGGGGCTGGGGTTGCATGTGAGGCACTGGGTTTGATCCTCAGCACCACATATAAATATAAAGGTACTGTGTCCATCTACAACCAAAAAAAAAAGGTTTTTTTTTTTAAATTATCACTTTGATATACGTGTTTTATAGTCTATGAAAAAACAGAAAGAACAATGTATCAGTTTTGCTACATTTTAATAGTAGATTTTAAGGGAGCAACTTCAAACATCAGTAACATCAAACAAAAAGGTACTGAGTACTCCACAGGGTACAGAGTACTGCCAAGCACCTTGTAAAGTTTACATGACATGGAGAAGATGAGGCCCTTCTCTTGAGAAGTTTACAGTCTGGAAATTTTGACTACTCAGAGTTTCAGTTGAGTGAACATTTTATTAAGGCAAATTCTTCATTTCCTAGAACTACTGTAGACTGAACTATTTTTGCACTTGTGAAATTAACCCAATCCAGATGAAAGAAAAGACTAAATTTGGTTGAGAATTCTTTCAGGCTCATATAGTTTTATTAACATTCATCTAGTAAACAAAATTGACCTAACAGACAACTGAAAAATTAAAGACTAGATCTCTTGAAGTGCAAGGGCTAAAATAACTGTTATTCGGTTTAAAAAGCAAACAGATAGTATGATTAGGGTTTACACTAGTTTAAAAATAGGCCAAGTATTGCATTCCCTTCATGCATTGTTCTTTTAAAATAGTGAATATTAAAATACATGGGTTCTACATGTAACCCACAAAAAAGCTCCTCACAAATTTTTATGTTCTGTGTATCAAATATCCACCTTGTGTACTATGAAAGTTTTATTTATGTCTCATCATTAAGTTAAAAGTAATGTAAATGGTGAAATTATAATAGGCTAATGACCTGCATATTTTCATATGAATGTCAATATATCTAAATAGGATATAAATGGCAGTTGTATCTACCTATATTAAAAAAATAGAATATCTTTCCAGATTTTGCATACTCATCACTTTATAAAGACAAGGTATGCAGGTTTTAAGGTTTCACAATCAGTTGTCAGAAAAACAGCAGTTGTTCCTGCAGTATCTCATTAGCATCTGACTCATATATTTTTAGATGACATGATTTAAACCCACCCAAAAATTTGTAATTATTCTGAGAGACATGGTTTTAATGTTAACCCTAGAATCATTAATGTTAACCCTAGAAACAATAGCAATGTGATGTAGAACAACTAATCAACATGACTAAAAATATGCTCACTTTCAGAAAAACAATCTGGTCATCTGGAAAAAAATCATAGCTACAATCTGGGGGGCACTCCCATATAAGATATTGATCTGGTCAAGGCACACTATTTCTAAGTAGAACTATCAGATGAGGGTGAATTTAGGCCAGCTCTAAGGAACAGCCTATAAGACAGACCATAACTGATCCAATTTCCTTTCAAAGCAATCTGGTACTATCCTACCCACTTCAATTCAAAAGTTTGAAGTTAATTCAAATCAAAAGACCATATTGGAGCAAAAGTGAGCAAACGTGTAAACTCTAGCACATTCTTATTGCTGTATTTTAAAGTTTGAAGATGAGCATACCTACCACAACAGTATTGTTCAAGGAAGCAGGGTAGGAACAGTGGTAAATTAGGAAAAAGACTATTAATTGCACAATTAATAGAAAAGTAAAAACATGTTTCGAAATCTACAATAAACCTTGTATCCAAAGGAGTCATAACAATGAGGTGCTGGACTTTAGTTCTGTGGTACAGCTTTGCAAATGACTCACTGGCCTATAGGTACGGCTCACTTCCTGCCTCCTGAAGGATGAATATGCTACCCAGAGCTATGGTGGTTTCTACTGAGTGGTAAAATTCACAGAAATTCCACATTACTCATGTCAGAATCATTCCTTGTGCAAAGTTTGATGTAGATGAAGATAAAGTGGTTTCTTGGTCAATAACTGCAATTTCTTTCTTTTAAAGTCAGTGGGTTTCTTGTATCTGTAACCACAATAGAAAGATGATTGTTTAAAATACTTTGATGATTGATTTACTCCAATGTTACATTCTAGATAAGAGGGACTAAGAAGAAACATGAACCAGTAACCATTAGAACAGTATGAATCCTATATGTATATCACTTACAGTTCTATTACAATTGGCCAAGGTTTAATCTCATCCATCTCCATGAAAGCAAAACACTTGGTGTAGGTAACCCTTTTTTTAGGCTTGTAGTGTTTGAATTCAAAGAAGATAGCTGCACCTAAGGAATTAAAACAAACCACATAAGCCAGAGACCACACATTTCTTATGTGTCACCAGAAGCCTATGATTTTACAAAGTAACATGTCAAACAGTCTGATGACACAACTGTTGATAACTCACTGTGGCTGTCACTCAAAGCTCTTCTACCTTGTCTGAGTGACATTTCTCCATATCATTTTAATTCTACAAAGTACAACAAAATTGTATAGCAAGAATGTAAGTTATGTACACAGGTAGAATCATAAACTACCAAAGAATATAAAATATTAAATACCACAAGAAAAACAGAAGTTACTTAAGTATCAGCAGTACCTATAGCAATGGTTTCAATAAGCACCTCTATTAGATAGAATAGAAATTTAAGAGTTCCTTTGATATTTTATTTCTCTCCCTCCTGAAACCACCATGCCCAGATTGTCCTTTCCATATTCTTACAAACTAACTGCCAGTTATAGTATGTTTTTACCCAATGCATCTTATTGAAAGAAATAATAATAATTCTTTAACTGTTAGAAAGTAATCATTAGGTTCCTAAAAGGACTTAAGGTAATTATTAGAGAACCTGCTTCCTTAACTCTGTATTATGAGAAAAGCTTCCCTGTCAAATAATATTTAACGACATTATTACACAACTAGATAATGCAACTGCTAATTCTCATATTTAAAAAAAATTGTTGATTTCACTTTCTTTAAGTCAATATTCATAACTATGTGACATAAGATCTTGTGTTAAGTACACTATCAACACAAACCCAGATAAGTACTGTCCTTAAGAAGTCCTTAAGAAGTCAGTAACTGATAATTACAAACCTTTGGTTAATTTTTCAATATGCTTCTGGAGCTCAATGTCCACATTAAAATGAACATATGTATCTTCTTTTCTTGAAGCCACAGGAGTATCTGGCACAAGAGTTAAATCTATGCCATTCAGATCTGGAGAAACAAAATAAGTTTCTGCTTATGAGCATTCACATATACAGATGGAAAATCTAGAAACTGCAAAGGTTACAGTTCCTAAAGAGGCATGGAAAGAGCTGAGAGGAGATTCTCAGGCTAAGAGATTCCTATTTGGTGTGAGCAAGTATGTGAGAGTTGTTTAAGTTCATGGGGCATGTGGAGAGAAATGAATATTGACTGGATAGGAGACCTCATGAAGGGGACAAGGAAGCCTTTACATGGCCAAGTGGACAAAATTTGATCTTCATAGTGAAGTGGTAAAAAGAACAAACATGTTTTCCTTAGGGAATAGCCCACTATATTTTTCTATGCAAAAAAAAAAAAAAATCTGGAGTATATAATTTGCCACAATGGAGCTCTGCCACCAATTTCTAACTTTGATCAAGTATATGGCTTATTTAGAAAAGTCTTTAAACCTAACCTTATCATAATTTCCCTGTTAAGAACCCAAAATGGATGAGAACAGCCAACAAAAACCCTTTTGTTAATGAATAATTTTTTATATATATTTTCTAAATTCTGGTTATACTGTTTACAACATACCCTGAATTTACAGCAACCAGATGGTACGTTATATGTAGTTTTAATTTTCTGGGTTTTAAAATCTCAGTTTAATCAAATTCAACATGGACTCATTTAATAACTCCTCAGTGTTTATGTGTTATTCATTTATGAGTCTCAAAAAGCTCAAAAACAATTTAGTACATTTAATTATTAAAAAATATTTACATAAAAATATTTCAGTTTAACATATGCAAAGGTAACTTAATATTTACAACATCATTAAATATTTTTGTGTTTTAAGTATACTTTCTGAATGAGTATGCAGTTTTACAAATGGTCTATCAAACAAAGTAAATATTTTCCAGTACACTATATATTTGATAACTGGTAACATCGGAATTTAAAAGTGTACCAGTATTAATGCTGTGGATTATGTTCTTTAAATAAATCTTTTTCTTTGTGGTCATATTTTTCTTTTAATTAGCACTAATGAACCCATGGATCTGACTTTATTTCTGCAATTGATAAAAGTTCCTCCATTTAATTTCAGCACCGATCTGTTCCTTTGGTGCAAAACTACAGATTAAAATAAGCCATTTGTACTAACTATAGTTATTTCTGTAAAATGGTATAATTTATTCCTTAATCACATCATCATCCCAAGGGATTGCTTTCAGGGCATGGATGTTATGGACGCACCCTACTTCCCTGTCCCCTGATTTTCATCTGCCTCTGTAGGACTCACCTATGTAGATACCTCAGTAGCACAGGAAGAAGAGGGGCTGAAGCAGGAGAGATGGGAAAACAGGACATGGGGCTTTGTGTAGAAAACTACACACCCATGGAAGGTGAGGAGTGCTGTTGTTAATCTACATCCTGAAGGCTGTAGCTGCTGTTAAGGACAATGTGTATGTTTAGTCCGCACATTAGCTGGAATCTGAAGAGCAAAAATCTATACAAACTCAAAAGCAAGTAGGAAATATATTTTGTAAGTCTTTCAGAACTATGTTCTGTTATGATCTCTTCTAGGATTTTGCCTCATTATAGAATGCATTAAAGTAAGTTGTCACATATACAAGACCATCCCCTGTCAAAAACTTTGTCCCATATTGCCGCAGTCTCTGGCTGGGCACAAATCACGAGTCTCCACACAGCTTGTAGATTCAAACAGTAATTCTTTATTCCCGAACTCACACTGGCTGTCTACAAACACGTTCTGGGGAAATCCACGTTCTCTGCCCAAATCCACTTCTCCCAAAATCCACTTCTCTGCCCAAATCCAACACTCTGCCCAAATCCACTCCGCATGGATTTCTGTCTCCCAAATATACTGTCTGGCCCTAAGAACTCAAGAGGAACTCAACAGCAGGATAAGCCCTATTCTAAAGGGGGAACACCCTAATCTCCTATTATGCTAAACTCCCCTATTCTAAAGGGGGAACACCCTAATCTCCTATTATGCTAAACTGCCCTGGTCCTTGAGCAAGGTCACCTTTCAGAAGTCCTTCCACTAGACAGCATGGGAGTAAGCTGGCAAGGAATTTGTCATACCTACTTGGCTGATGGCTCCCAGCACCATATAAGAAAAAACATAATGCAATTTGCCAGTTATTTACCCTTTACACTAACTGTAATGTAGGGATCGATGCACTGTCCAGTGTCTTTTAGATCAATTTTCTCAATCCTGATAGTGAGTAATGTCATTCCCGGTTCTGATGGCAACCTTGGTAATAAAGTACCTGGCAACAGAGAAACCTCAATAAAAGTTAGCTCCACCAATAATTCAGAGTAAATACTTTGACAAACAGAAGATATAGCCTACCTCTTAAGAACTAGCTAGGCATTATGTATTTTTATTTCCAAAATTCATGAACATCTGATTTATACTTTTTTAGAAAAATATTTAATTTTACACATAATATATCTGCATTTCCCAACCATACAATCACCTTTACGCAGAAATAATAATTTCTATAACAATAGTGTATAGTATGTATAATAAAAGTTTGTTAAAAACATCACTTGAGGAAGCCCAATTATACATAATAGTATTATATGCTCACATAATATTTATATTCCATATGTACTTCCAGGCTCAGTAACTTTGTAACTGGTGACTGGCGTATCTCCTGCATCCCTAAGTTCTTCCATGTAGCCTGAAGCCCTCACTGCAGACTCCAGTGCCCCAGGCCCCTGGGTTCCGAAGAGCTGTTGTATCTGTGACTCCTGCTGCAGTTCTTCTTTGAATCACCCTCCCGTGAATGTGTCAGGCCTGTCGGAGGTCTCATTTGTTTCCCAGCCTACCTCTCCTACATCTCGTCATTCACCATAAAGTCAGTGCTTCGATTCTTTATGAAAAAGTTACCCAGTCCCATAGTCGGAATGTCAGGTCTGCAGTTTAGGGAAAGCAGCCCTCCCCTCACAAACAGCAGCAGCCATCTGCACCCCACTTTGGCTCACTTTGCCAAAATATCCAGGATGTCAGTTCCAGACCGTGGCTGTTCTCCAGGCCACTGAGGCCTCCATCCCAGTGATGGGCAGCTCCTCCACTTGCCTCTCAAGTCCATCCAGATATAAGCATTGGCTTCTCTGCCTCAAGGACACAGAATCTTTATTTAAACACTTGTAAGAGATGAAGAGGAGATGGAAACACAAGTCCCTCTAGGAAGAAAAGTATTTGTGTAGAAATTTGCCCCATTAAAGCTAGAAGGTGAGGCTCCAGGAGCCTGGATGGGGGGTAATTAGTGCCTTGCTCTGTGAAAGAAGGGAAAGGCAGGAGGAGAGGAGGCCAGAGGAGTTGTGACTGCTACACACTTTCACATCACACATTTTCCTCTCTCTTTTTCTCCTTTGTAGCCCACAAAATCATCAGTGTTCTGTCTGGTCTGTGACTTCCTGGGTCACTGGTGAAAGAGCTGAGTTGTGCACCTTGGAGTGATGTGGCTAAACAAGAGGTCAGTACAGAGATGGTGAGCAGGGAGTGCCCTAGAACCAGCAGAGATCCTATGAGGCCCTGGGGCTGACACCGGCTGAGGAACTCGGGTTTGCACCAAATGTGGTCAGCTAGGCAAGGGGCATGCCCCACTGACCTTTAATCTGTCATCTAGTGATGTGGTGGCCACCAATACACAGAATAGCTAATGGACTGAGTACCTATTCTGTGTAATGCATTATGAATGCGAATATCTCCTTTTAATTTTGGTAATATTGCTGTAGGAAAAACACGATTACCAGGAACATTTAGCAGGTAGGAAAGCTGAGCTGAGAGAGGCTGAGAAGTGCTTAGGGTCACATGGTTGGGAAGTAGAGGGGCCACAACTTGAGCTTGAGTCCTGTCTCAGCCTTATGGCCTGCCTCCCTGATAGACTGGAGAATTGCTTAAGTGCAAATCAATGTCCACCACCCAAAACTGGGAGACTTATTGATCCATATTTTAAAAAGCAAAAATATCAGTTCCAACTTTGTGCTGGGGCAGGGAGGCCTGGGGGGACATAGCAGAGCGGGCACACAAATAATTGAGGGGACACACATGCCATTTTCCTGAAAAGTGAAAGACAGGATCAGGAACCAAGACTAAGGGTCCTTTCTTCAATCTGAGACATGTACTCGGAGGGATTATTTTTTTAAGAGAAAGGCCGGAATTCAGGGGACAATGGTAATGGTTAATGAATTAGGTACAAGTTGAAGGGCAGTTTCCAAGAGCACCTCTGTGAAGAAGCTGAACTGAAACCAGTTCAAGGATGTCATGTGAATTGAATTCTCTCCAAGATGATGCTGCCATTTTATTAGATAGGTGTCCCGGAGATGCATCTGGAACTTTTCAGGTTTATGGGACTCATGTGGGGTCTGCAGGTCAGGGGAAATCATTGAACCTGGGGGACATGGTGGCTTTGTTGGAGAGGAATGGGGGACAAGAAATGAAGACAGGCCTGGTGCAGAGCCACTGTGTTTGGAAGTCATGTGAGTGTTGAAGGGATGCAGGGGAAGGCTTGGCTGTGTTGATGAAGATATCCAGAAGGAAAGGATCTGGAAGAAGTACAGGAATGTAGGGAAAAAAACCAACAATTAAAAAAAAGAGGGATCAATCATAAAATGAAATTCCTGAGGCAGGCTTGGGTATCAAAGACAGCATATTTCTTTGCCTGAGGAAAACATTCCTAATACAGCTCTGGGGGTGGCAGTTCACTGAGTAAGAAGATTAGTAATTGCATTATTTTCAAGACTGAGGAGCCCACCGTTTCTGGCTCTGGGTCACCTCATCTCATGGTGGGCTCTGCAATAGCCACCTCTTCCCCATCACCTAGGCCTCTGTAGGTCACTCTCCAGAAGGTGGCCAGCAAGGGCCAATGCGAACTGCTCTTGTCTGGTTTTGGTTTGCTTTCAGCTCCTCTCTGTGGTTCATCCAACCCTTGTGGTATATGGTCTTCACTGTGACCCATGAGGGGCACGGACCTTTGACTCTGTCCCCCTGATTCCACAACTAACTGGGAAAGTCATATGTATAATACAGGGTACAGTAAGGCAGAAGGAAAGTCCCAGCAGAGTCAGGGACAGGAACCCATTTAGGGGGAAGGTGGGAATATGGGGGAGGGGTCTTGACTGAGATGACACTGTGGACAAAGGCAATCCAGGGCAGCCACCCTGGTGGTCAGGGCACCGTGGGCAGACAGTTGGCAGAGTGTTTCAACCAGGATGGGCATCAGAACAATCTTTGGAACTCTAAGAGCAAACCTGAGTGAAAGAGGGAGAAATGGCCATCTGAATCCTTCCGTGGACAGGCACAGGAATGTGAGAAGGGCACCCCAGGGTGAGCGGCCTCACATGCACACCCCTGAGGAAGGAAAATGGAAAGGTACTTAAGGTGCTGTCCTACAGGGCCTGTGCCCAGGTGGTTTTCAACGTGTCACCTCCAGGCCATCTGACACCTTGTCAGAAGTGCATTTCTCATGCCCCAGCCTCCACATGCTGTCAGAAGCCCTGGAGCTGGAATTGTGGACTTGGGTTTTAAAGATCCTCCAGGTGATTCTGATACCTTGAAGAAGCATGACCCCCATTCTACACTGTAGGAACTTTTGGCACTGTGTGGTCAGTAAGTGGCCATCGCTGCCACCTACTCCCCTGGGTCATCACATATGCTTTCCCTTGGGACATTCTCCACCTGAGTGGTCTCATCCCAGAGCCAGGGCTCTCTTGTGTCTGAATTCCCCTCACCAGCTTATGAGACTTTGTGCATCTTTTTTGAATCTGAATCCTTCTGATATCCTTTGTTCCCACAGGGACTGGAAACCATCTCCACATTTGTACTTTTTCCATAGGTATTTTCCCTAAAACTTCCTCAGATCTGGATGAATGTTCCCTGAGTGCAAGCTGTGAATCTCTATATTTGCTGGATAAGGAGGCAAAGGGCACAAAGCAAGGCCCCTGCCTTCCCACCACTCCATTTAGCAAGGTGTGTACTTGTGAAAAATAATTTTTATCTCAAGAAAACATGTGCCAGGCACAACTGGATGCAGCAGCCAAGTGCTCTGGGAGGGGGGCAGCAGGAGGCAGAATGCCAGCCTCTGTCCTTGCCCAAGCCCTCAGCCTCCCCTAGAGCCTTTTCCTGGACATCCTCCTTGCTCCACCATTCCTATGCAATTTCTCTTCCAACTCTCAGGCAAAAACACATGCCTGGCCACCCTCTTGATTTTCATGTAGGTGTCCTCTTTGTGGGTTCCCCAAACTGTGGAGTAAGCACATCTCACCCTTTGTGCCTCCTGCTGGAGGCAGGTCTCATCTTGCTCACCTGGCCAAGCCCACTGTTCTCTCCATGCCCCTATTGCAAACAGGAGTACAGGGAAAGAAAGCAGAAAGTGGGCTCTTCCTAGGGACCAGCCCTGACCACCAGCCTTTCTGGCAGCAGGCAGCAGGCATTGTGGACCTGATCATGCCCCTGGAGTGCTTGCACTTCCTGTGGCTGTGCACAGGCCCGGCCCTGCCTGCTGCCCTTGGCCAGAATGCCTGTTTGCAGATCTCCCACTTAGAGCTTCTCTGTGCTTGACACAAGCACTTGTCTGGGGCCAGAGTCCTCCTCTCCAAAACAAAACTCTGACTCTCCTCTCATGAAAACTCATACAGCTACATACCCTATCCTACACATCCCACAGCTCCCTGATGCCAGAGAATAATGTTAATGGCAAGCCACTGTGATAGAAGGCCTGTCTGCATCCCACCAGGATTATTCCCACCATGATTCTGCTAGGTCCAGCCCCCTGGGCTGTTCATAGCATCCCCAGTGGCACGTGTGCTTTCATTCTAGAAAGCACCTCACCACCTTCTTCTGTCCAGGTCACTTATATCCACTCTTCACAACCTTTCCTCATCTGTGATGCCTTTTGAGCCTTTCCTTGGGGACACTGGTAGCTCTGGCCTGGTGGCTCCATGGCATTTGCACCGCTATCTGGCAGCACAATTGGTTTTCACATGACTGTGTGCATGGCTATTTCATCTTGAGGGTAATTTTCTGCTCCCCTCTGCATCCCCAGTGTTCAGCATATCTCCTGATCTGTAGTAAATACAGTCATGATTGGTGTCCACAGGACACTGGTGCTGAGACCCCCCCCACACCGTAGATAACAACCCCATGGATGCACAAGTCTCTTGCCTTATATAAAATGGCACAGTATTTCCATATTTGCACACCTGTATACATGCTTCTGTACATTCAACTCATCTGCATATTATAATACCTAATACAGTGTTTGTGCTAGGTAAATAGTCCTTACACTGCATTGTTAAAATAGTAATGACAAGAAAACAAATCTGCACACCTTCTGTACAGATGTGAACATCATAGGCCCCATTACATCCACTGTTAGATGAACTGGCAGATGCGGAACCCACCTAAACAAAGGGCTGACTGGAATGCAGTGGTCTCCAGACTCACTGCTTCAAAGCCACTAGCTCCACACCCCTGAAAAAGGAAGCATGACTTTGGGGAAGAATAAGGGCTTTTTCCTTGCAAATGTTCAAAACCAGGGAAACATCCACCTGGAGGACAGACAGACACTCCTGGCATAGCGTGGAAGGACTAGCTGTCACTCCACTGGAACACACTCAGTTCTATCTAGAAGTGGACTAAAGTCCTATGGAAAGGATCTGGATGCTTATCTGATCCATGCAGATCTGAAGCCCTATTTTCAACCCCCTGCACCCCACTGGAACAGGAAGGGGTCCCGGCCCTGTCCATGCTGCCCTTTGCAGTTGCTCCCCCACCACAGCTCCCAGCACCAACTTCACAGGAACCTGCCCTTCAAGCTGCTTCTGTGAAGCTTTCTCCAGAGAGCAATATTGTCTTCCCTTCTTCTCTCAGGGTCTGAGCCTTTAAAAGTCATCTCTGGAGAGTGGGACTATGTCTGCCACTTCTTCATGTCTGGCCACAGCTCCCTTCTTATCTTCTTAACTGATATTCTTCCTCTTTGCTTCCCTCACTCTCACCCTAGACTTCAAGTTCCCTTTGCCAGCTCCCGTATGTCTTCTGGGGGAGGACCAAATGGGAAGAATGGGAAGGGAGTCTTTCTTTGGAAACTGGTCGTGAATCATGGTGAGTTTGGTCCCTGAGATGACCAGACGGTCCCATGCTGAGGCGAGAGAAGTAAAGGTGCTTGGGGAAAGAGCAAGGATTCAGTGTAGATGGGACCTGAATAAGGCAAACCCAACATCCTTGTGTGAATCACAGACACAAAGGTCCTTTCCAGTGACAAAGAATCAGAAGCTACATCACTTGGTCAGCGAGTTTTGACCACATCCAGAAACTGGGCAGCCTCAGGTTCCCCCATTTTAAAGGAACATAGTCAAGATATATGAGGCAACAGAAAATGCATCTTACTTCTAAACTGTAACCACAAATCTGTTTTTAAAACTCTTTTATATACAGTTCTATGAAATGTAATTTAAAGGCTAATGCCAGTTTTCTAAGTGGATATTAGAAAATCTTTTTTTAGCATTTTTTATAACTTTATTTTATTTATTTATTTTTAGGTGGTGCTAAGGATTGAACCTAGTGCCTCACCTGTGCTAGGCAAGCGCTCTACCACTGAGCTACAGCCCCAGCCCACAGAGGGAAAGACTGTCATGGCTGTTCCACTCATCCCTTTTCTTATTCATTCATTCATTGGTCTGCTTGTCCACCATCCATCTGAGTGTCATCCATCCATCCACCATCCATCCATCCATCTACCCACTATCCCTTCATCCATTCACATCCACATTCTTCTATCTAATATCCATTTATGTTTCAATGTCACATATGGTAAAATATAAGGTAAACCTCTCCTTCCCTAACTATCTGTCAGAAATGAGGAATTCTATAGTCAAATCCTTACAGATCTTTATATTTTGGGTTGCTTTCTCAACTGCCTAATTTTAAACAAAAATAGACTGGGGAAAAAATATTAGCCTGGAACCACTTCAGTAGTTTTGCTAGTTTGGGGTGCTTACAAAGGTCATTTGATAGAATGGTTTGACTTTTTTTAAGCAGGTGGGGTACTACTATGATATAGATTCAGTGACTTTTATCAAAACCAATGCTAAATGTCATAAACAAATCTATAGAAGGGCATTTTGTAAAAGAAATGAACTAAGTGGTTAGATTGTGGGCATCAAAAATAAATAACATCTTTGGGGGGGGCACTTGGAATAAAAATAAAAACTTTCAAAAATATTGTAATAGACATCTTTCCAAAAAGACATACAAACGCATGAAAAGAGACTCGATATCATTAGTGATCAGGGAAACACAAGTGAAAATCATAATAGGATACACTTCATCCCAACTAAGATCCCTTTTTGACTAAAATCAAAATCACAGACAACAAAAAGCGTCAGCAGAAACGTGGAGAAATTGAAGCCACGATGCACTGCTGGTGGAGATAGAAGATAATGCAAATACTGTGGAAAATAGTTAGGTCATTACTCAAAATGATAAGCACAGAGTTATTATGTGACCCAGCAACTCCACCCCTATGTATATAACTAAGAGAAATGAAAACAAGAAACCTTGTACATGATTGTTCATAGAGATATTATTTATAATGGTTAAAAAGAGAAAACAACACAAAGGTTTATCAGTAAATGAAAAGGTAAGTAAAATGTGGCAGATCCATACAATGGAATATTATTCATCAATGAAAAAGAGTGAGGTGCTGATAAATACTATGACATGCTACATAAAAGAAGTCATTCACAAAAGGCAATTTACATGGAATGACCAGAAAAGATTTTTCCATAAAAATAGAAAGTAGATTAGTGTTGCCAGCGGCTGGAGAGACTACTGCTAATGGGACAGAGTTTATTTTGTAGTGATGAAACATTTTGCAATTAGTAATAGTGATGATTGCACAATCTGAAAAACCAATGAATTGTGCATTTTTAAAGGGTAAATTTTATGGAATGTGAATTATTTCTCAAAAAGGCTGTTATTAAAAAATAAACACCTTCTGGATTAATAAGAAACAGCCATTTCTCCCTAGACTATGGGGATGGAGGTATGTGCAGAACCAAGAGCTGATATAGGAAGACCCTAGTGTTGAGATGGATGCTGGCATCACAGACGGGCAAACTGCTCAAAGCCATCTATATCAGAGAGCATTGGGGAATGCAGTATTTTTAAGATAATGTATTATTTTATATAGTATGTGATTTAAAAGGTCCATCACTAAAATAATATATAAAATATTATCCTAAAAAGTTTACATATTCAAATTAATGTTTTTCTTTTTTTAAAAGCCCTCCTTATTAGGATAACACTCGGGTGCATGCTGTATACATTGAATGATGCCCATGTGTCTGGCACCAGGCTGCATCCTAGGGCGGCGATCATGGCCATCAGAACAGTGTGATTCTTTTGTCCACTGGGCTTTCAGGCTAGAATTAAAGAGGAGCCCAAGTTTATGGCCATGGGTATGAATGACCTGTAATGCTGATAACATCTTATAAGAGGCCTTCCTAATCTTTATGGGTCACATGCTCCTTGGAGAGTCAGATGAAAGCTATGAACTTTTGCATTTGCCCAGAGGTAAAAAGTATTTACTTTCAGAGGGTTCATGTATACAGTCTCCCAACAATATATACAAACTCCCAATAATGGTTTACCCCCAATGAAATATACGATCTCTTAACAATGCATACAGCCCACCAAACATTACATACAACCTTCCAATGATGTACACTACTCCTCACAATGTATATAACCCCACTTCAACATTTATAGTCCCCCCATAATGAATGGAACCCGTAACAATGTATACACTCCCCCTTCAACATAGACCTCATAAGATGACCCCAGGGGCCACTACGGAGAGGAGCTGGGGCATCTCCCCTCCCACTTCAGCTCTGGATGGGTGTATTCTCACCTGGTTTATATACTGGGGTTCCACCTACCATCTACTTTGAAGAAAGCTTTCCTCTTGTTAAAAAGTCCCCAACCCACTTATCATGTACACAAATGAGAATCCTAAGGCTCACTCAGGCTTTCTCAGGTGACCCATCCAGAAGCTTGTGGTAGGATGGCCAGGAAGCAGCCATTTACCCAGAGATCTCTGTCCCATGTCCCCAGGGGTCCTGGGTGAGAACCCAGGGGGGTGGGGATTGAGTGTTCAGCACATGGGTGAAGGAGAGTCAGGTAAAGATGGAGGCAGAGGGCTCAGCGGTCACACTGGGGACAATGGAAGCCTCCTCTATAGATAAGGAAGTTAATGTACATGGAGTGTTTTCACCTCTTGGGAATGGAGGAGCTGAGGGCTCAGAGTCCAGTGACCATGGCAAGTCTGTGCACACTGCTAGGTCAAAGTCCAGGTCACTAAAACCTTGTTTCCCTACCCCCAAGAGTCTCTCTCCTATTTTCCCACCGCAATTTCACCCTCAGTTGGGGTGAATATTACTCCCACCCGCTTCCTGTCTCCTGTCATCACCAGGGCCCAGAAGGGCGGGCTCAAAGCCAGAGGACAAAAGAGAAGAGAGAGCAGTACCTCACAGATGGGGAGACTTGGGGGCATATCCATGACTCCTCTCTGGGCTACTGGAAGTCTCCACCTTCAGGAGGGGTTAGGAGGGCATCCTGTCCCTGGGACGAGAACTCAAGAGGCTTGGGATACGGTCCTTGCCATGTGGATGTCGCAACTGGGTGTTGTGACGCCCAGTGCAGGGAATGAGGAAGAGGCTGCAGGCGTTTGTGCAGATGAGCACGCATGAGTGAGCAGCGGGGGCGGGGTCCTACTTCTCGGCCCAGAGAAATGGAATCACCTAGCCCGGCAATTTGAGGACAAAAAAAAGGAGAAAAACATGAAAAGTGTTTCCCTGTCTTGGGGGAATTTAGCAGCAGGCTGAGTTGATATATGTTGGGAGTTCAGAGGACACAGAGAAGCCTGGAGGCTCCAGTGGAGCTCGAGTTTGAATGGGTGGGCCTGCAACCAAGTCCTGAGGAATGAGTATGCAGGACTGGGGACTGGGGCACACAGACAGGGCTGGTGCTCCAGGCAGGACCCAGGACTCTGCAGAGGTTTGATGGTCACCAGTAAGCACAGCAGGCTGGCTGGGGTGAAGGGCTTCCTTTGGAAAGTACAGGAACATTGAGATAGAAGGGAATATTAAAGTCAGGGTAAATTTAAGGGAATTAAGGCACTGGGGAACTTTCGAGGGATCCGAAGAGAAGCCCTTAGGAGTTTTTTATTTAGTAACATGAGGTAATAAGGCCTGGGCTTGAGTAAGGAAAGAAGGAATGAGAGGCATGAAGAAAGAATCTGTGGGACTTAGTGATGGGCAAAATATGAGCAGAGAAGAGCAAAGGCAGAGAGGTAGGGGAGAGACAGCCATTGTTTCCAACCCAGCCTGCGGGAAAACAAGCACTGCAGAGGGAAAGGCAGATTGCAGGAGGAGGACATGCTTTGGGGAGAAAGACAGGTCTCATTTCCAAGCTGCGGCATTTACAATGAGCTTCTCAAGGGAGGCCATGGAGGGCCTGGGCAAGGCGGAACCTGGGAGTCATCAGCACCCAGCACCTCCAAGGTGAGGCCCCTGGAAAGGGACTTAGGTATGAATCGAGAACATGGAAGAAAGAAAATTCAGAACTGGGAGATTACCTATAGAGCCTACACTGCTTGACGTTCCCACAGGTTTTCTAAGTCATCAAAGAACCAATTTCAGCTCTGAGAAAGCAGAAGCTTCCAGTTGATGCACAGAAACCATCCAGACCCCACATTCAACCCAAACCACACAATGTATTCACTCTCAGGAACTGAGCCACTGCGAAGTCCCTTATTCAGCAAGCGCAAGCTTCAATCCACTCTCCAATCCAGTTCGCACCACTTCCTGAATCTGACCAAGGCCCCTCCACCCAAGGCAACAGCTCCAACAGCTCTCCACCACTGCTTTCCCAATAAAATCCCATGATGTCCCACACTCCTTCGTCTCCAGATCCAGGCCACCTCACTTCTACCCTTATTTTCTGTTGTCCTTTGCCACCCTGGGCTCCGCCCCAAATGAGTCACTGAGACCAGCTCTTTCCACCTCTCTGCTTTTATTTACACTCTTCTTTGACTACATCACCCTCCCAAGTTCCCACAGCTGAATCCTACCTGTCCTTACAGAGCTTTTTCAAATGCCACTCCTCATGAGGCTCTGTCACATTTCTTAACCAGTCTTCCTGTCGTCTAATCTCATAGCACCCTGTGCCCCTGTAATGGATTGCAAATTCACATATTGCCAGTTATTCACCTCCACGCATTGCTTCCCATGCCAGACTGTAAACCTGCAAGGACAGACAGACTCCTTCAAATTTGGATGAAAAGATGGAACTCTGAGAGTGCAGGGGAAGGACACTCAATTAAGGCCGAGAATGAGTTTCCAGGAGGAAAGGACAGTTCAGAGCAGTTCCATTACCTGGCAAAATCAGTCAAGATTCAGGCCCACATCATTCTGTCCCCAAACTCTTTCAATTCCCTGAGCCAACTCCCATGAGTTTTTTGGAGCATCCTCACACAAGTAGTGTATTTCTCTCAAGGGCCCCATAAAAGAGGTGGGACAAAGTCTTCATTTTCAAACATGAAAGGGAGGCTTAGAAGAATAGAGACACTCAAGGTCACACAGCTAGCAGGCAGAAGAAGCCAGTGCCCAGGCTGTGAGCAGGACTCTCCTTCCACTTCCCAAGAAAGCCCCATCTGTGGCTGCAGTGGAATCTAGGGCTCAGGAATGGGAATTATGGTGCAAAGGCCTTGCAAAGGCCTCTACTGACAGCCCTGTACATCAGCACTAACCACCTGTGCCACAGCAAGGGGACAGACTGGTTGCTGCCAAGAGTGTCTGCGCAGGTGCAGCAGAATCAGCTCCCTTGGAACCTGTAAAAAGCAGGCACTTGGGGTGGTGGGTGGTGAGGCCCCATGGAAAGATTCTAGAGCTACACACTCTTGCAGAACAAAGAGGAGCTTTGGGTGCCCGAGGAAGTGGTCAGGAGAACAAAGCACACTAACTAGAAACCAGGACCAAGTGTGCTACCTCCTCAAGGGGCCAGGACTGTAGTCTGGCCTTTCCCACACAGCTGGAACAGGAACCCCTGAAGATCAAAAACCACCCTGAGTGCAATTCCCAGAGGGGCTGAGAGGAGCCTCCTGAACCCTGTGGGCACCAGAGGGACTGCCCTAGCTTGGGGAAGTCTCAGAGAGTCAGGTGGAAGACCCTCCACAAGAGAAAGAGCATGGAAAATGGGGAGCCCTAAGCCTGGGTGGGAGAGCTGGACCACTGTGGAGGGAGATCTGTCCTGTGGTTAGTGAGTAATCTTCTTGTTGCCAGATTATAGGGGTGGGGGCTCAGAACACTAAAGGAAGAGACAACTGGAGGGTGGGGAAATGTTAGCGACCCTAGCCAAGATGCATAAAGGGAACCCTCTTCCTTCCATGGATGTTAGTGGCTGTGGATTTTGGCTCCAATCTCACCCTTAACATGGGGAAAAGGTAAGAGCTGGAGAAGACTCCAAAACCTAGAGCAGTGCCCATCCCTGCAGCCCACCTGAAGAGTCTCTTAAAAATAAAAACCACGCCATTTTCTTTATCTGCCCATTGCATCTAGGTAAAAAGTGCATCAGAATATGCAGCCTGGAGTCTGCTCTCTTAATCAAACTGTCATTGTGAGTAATAATTATACCTTGGGAAACAGCGGAGTGACTCAAAAAGCCATCCCCTCCCCCAACCCATCCCCTCACAGAGCTCAGAGCTTTGCACACAGTATGAAGAGGCCCAGAAAGGACAGGCACTATTTTCTCCTATCAGCTCTCTGAATACTTTCAATGATCACTGGGGCTCCAGTTCCTGATGGGCATCGCTGGACAGTGTCTTTGCTGCTAAAGAGTTAATTAGGCCTGGCTATTCCCAAGGTGCAGTGAACTGGGAGGGGGACGGGCAGGAGTAAATACTGTTAAGTGTCTGATGTGTGCCCATAAGGCAGCCCCCAGGGAAGATGTATTTGACGCCAAGAAAGTGGCCCACAGCCTTAGGAACTAAATAACTAACTAACAAAATAAATAAATAAAGTGCTTCCCACCAGCTCAGATACAGCTACAAGCCAAAACAGAATAGCTAACATTCATTCGGCACCCACTGTGTGCCTGTTACTGGACTGAATATTTCATGTGCAGCTGAGGATATTAAATTGTGAATAGGCCCTATGGGTATCAACATGTTGAAATAATAGTCTGTACTTATTGATACATGTCACAGCCCCCTGAAGATCTGCCTCTTCCACCCCCATAGTCCCCCTGATCTGGCACTATAGGAGTGATCCTGAAACAGCAGAGTGCCTGTCCCATCTGCTTAGGGTCATGCTAGTGTCATCTCTGGTGTGTGCTCCCAGTGTATACTATCTCACCCCAGCCTTACCAAAGCCCCATAAGATAAGGATACCTTACAGATGAGGAAACTACAGCTAAATGACCTGCCCAGTGTCATACAGAGTCCCAGGGCTGGGCTTGGAACTTAGGCATGCTGATTCCTAGCCTGGGTTGTTGACCACTGGCCTGCTTAGGAGGAAAGCCCACATGAGGGTTGTAGAGACTGTGCCCCTGCTCTCGCTCCTGTGCCCTGCAACTGGTCCATTCCATGAGGAATGGTCATGAAGCCAGACTGCTCAGTACCATACCCTCAAAAAACTGACTTCTGCTCCTGTGCTTCTCTGCTCCCATCTCCCCTGTGTAACCACAATTCACCCAGGAGGCCAGGCCCACATGGGGAAAACTAGATCTGAGAGACCCTACACGTGAGTCCATGGAGGGACCACCATATCCTCTCCCCTAGCCTTATCAGCATTTTTAGGGATGTGGAAATACTGTTATCAGGGACAGGGGCATAAGATGCAGGGGAAGGGTTAGGACAACATGGAGAGAGTCTCCCAAGGAAGGATGGTGATGTCAGGAGAATTGCACACAAGAGCTTGTTCCCCAAAGATCTCTGAGGTGGACACAGCAAAGTCCAGGATGAGACAGGCTGGTCCTGGGTAGAGGAGGAACAATACTTTCAGAAGTCCTGTGTGACATCTGCCCTGTGCCCCAATCCACACTCACTACATGCCTAATGCCTCATCCTTTAGAAATTTTCAAGGTTTCTAGGCTGTATTCAATGAGTGCTTGCATAAAACCAGTTTTGTGTACTTTACTCAGCATCACTTACCATAACCTTGATCATGCCAGTATGAATGACACACCTCATTTGAATGTTTTGCCAATGGGGCACCTCTAACTATCTCATGGCACAGAGTCTTTCTGAACACTCCTGGCAAATGCTGCCCTAAAGGACTAGGGACAAAAATACTTATTACTGGGCAGAGGGATAGGGAGATTTACCACTGGAAAGAGGGACACTTTATAACCCAGCGGTTCCCACAAGATCATACACAGAGTCCCAGAGCTGGGCTTGGAACCAGCCCTTTCTCTTAACAGACTCTAAGTCCCTCCAGGACCCATTTAAGGAATCCCCTAATTTGTCCTTACAAATGGTCTTATTAAAGTCAAAGCCTGGTTTACAAGGTACCCTTCTTCCCTCCATCCCAGAGCTCCATTTTTCTAATAAGGATCTCATTATAAAACTATGAATAATCAAAGCCTCATTTTATGAAGAATTTGTCAGCATCAGGCATTGTTAGGCGTCTGATGTGGATTCTTCTTTAATTCATTCACAGTTCCCTTCAGCTAAATGGGCTTTAAGTCATTCCCACTTGGCCTACCTGCCACCCTCCAAGGACAAGCCTGGGTATCTCCTCTTCTTGAAACAGGCCATGTAGATGGGTATGGTAGCCCTGAGAAAAAACACCAGTCCCCTCCCTGCCCAGGGACTATCCCCCCAATCAGGAACAATCCTACACATATTCCCCCAACACTTCTGAGGGCTTCATGGATGGGAATGAAAATCAGGGAGCTCCAAGCACTCTGTGGGTGCTGTTTTTGTCACCCTCTGTGAATGTGTCATAAAAATTAATATGGACCACTTTTTCCATAGTGCACTATCACCCATCTTCCACATAAGCAGGAGCTGAGGCTCAGAGAAGTTAACTGGTTTCCACGAATTTGAATCCAGCCCTAGAGGGCTCTGAAGCCCAGTTTCTTTCTGAGGCACCACCCTCCTCCAGCTCTATAGACAAATGAGCTGACCAGGGAACTGATTTTCTTCACTACCATCATCATCATTATCATCATAGGTCACTCAGTGATGGAAGTCCAAAATGGAATCCGGGAGAATTTGGTTACAAGATAAATGTATCCTGAGACGGTCTCAAGGCAGCAAGGCAGTTCCCAGTTTTGACTTCCCAGAAGAATTCCAACTTACAGAAAGGTTGCCAGACAGATACGGGACACCCAGTTAGATTTGAATTGCAAATAAATGGTGAATAAGCATAAGTATGGGTATAAGTATGTCCCAAATTTTTGAATTGACATACTGAAAACAAATATTCAAATATGCTTATTTGAAATTAAATTCTGAGTGTCTCATGTTTTTATTTGCTAAATCTGGCACCTTCATCCCAGAGTTGAAGGCATGCTGGGAAGTCTCATGCTGGGCTCCAGGTCCCAAGCTTTGCTCCAGCAAGAGTTGCCATAGCAGCCTGAGCATGCCTTCAGAGGCTCTGAGGAGCTGTCTCAATTTACCTCACAGCTTCCCCTCACCCCTGCGTTCTCTAGGCTCCCAACTAACCAAGCTACTTTCAGTTCCACCATTTGTCAAGCTGCTTCTAACTTGCTGCTTTTGGCCTCTGATATTTGAACTTCCCTCCTCTGGGCTGTCTTCTTCCCCTCTTCCTCTTTCCTGGCAAATTCCTATAGATCCTTCAGTCCTGACTTAAAGTCCCTTGTGACAGGAACACTTCCTGGCCATCCCTGACTGGCTCTGCTCTCCCACCCAAGCACTGGATTGATTGTACTCTGCCCCTTCCCATGGCATGCCCTGCTCTTCCCAACTCTGTCCTGGCAAGCAAGGGACATGTCAGACTCACCTTGCCTTCCTGCACCTAGCTTCAGCACCTGGTTGCAGGTGAGAAGCCAGTAAGAGAATGAATGAATGCAGACTGTCCTGCCAAAGTTGGGTCTTCTGAGTGACTGCTTCATTTCTCTCTTCTGTCCTGAGTCACTTTTTCATTGCTGCATCCTGCTCTCCCTGCCCTCCTAACCTCAGCAGTGCTTAGGTCAGCAACAGCTCTTCAGGTGAGCAGAGAACAGCTAGGACATGGAGGAAACTCCTGGCACCCCTTACCCTGTTCATGCCGTCATTAGGCCAGCCTAGCTGCAGGTCTGCCTAAACCTCTTCTGCCTCTGTTTTCCAAGTCCTGCTGGCTAAGGCCACCCCTTGGTCCCAACTTGGTTCCTTAAATTATCTCAGTTGGAGCTTGCCCCTTGGGAGTGGGAACATTCTGGTGTCATATGGCCCAGGGTTAGGGCAAGTGGCAGCGTTTGGTGGGTTTCAGAACATCACCCATATGCTCCATATTCACTGACCCAAAGCTTTGCCCACAAACAGCCTGACAGCAGGAGCAAGCAGCCCAGAGCTTAACCCTTGAGGGGTATTTGGAAGACAGCTTCAGAAAGATCCAAGCACACACATCCGGAGTTAGGAGTTAGGCTTGAGTCCCCCTTGCAGCGCCCAGCCTGCTTCCAGTCAGAGCTCTGGGTTCAGAAAACTGGGAGGGAGACAAGAAATACTGGAAGAGTGGAGTGGGATGGGGTGGGTGAAGAATGTGACCCCAGGGGGTGCTGAAGGGCCTAGAGAATGGAGCAGGGCGGGGCAAGGGCTGAGGTCCGAGGCAGGAGCTTAAGTTGGATTCCCAAGCCACCAACTGGCTCATGGCTCTGACTCTGACTTTTAGAGGCACAAGCTTTCCGTTCCTTCGTGCCAGTGGCCCCAGCCTCCCCTGTCTATATCAAGAGCACAAAAAGGGAAAACACCTTTGAGACTCAAAAATAGAACCTCTGGGCCCCCAGTTGAAGGCCAGAGAGTTCAGGGCATGCACAGCACCGGGACTCCTACTTTCTGGGTCAGTCGCGTGTTTTCCTGGAACCCGTAGTTCCTGGTACCAGGTACCCCGATGCCGGAACTGCCGCCCGCTCTAGCCCCTTCCACCCAGTCAAGCCAGGAACCCGTGTGCCAGGGGTTCGCGAATCGCGAGAGGAAGCTCACCGAGAGCGAGGCGCGGACTCCGGCGACAGCTTCTAGGGCGCTGCTAGGTGAGTCGGGGACTGCGCAGGTTCAGGTGAGTCAGGGTCTGTGACAGGTACCATGCGGCGGCTCTGGAGGCTATGGCTGAGTAAAAGGGCTGACAGTTGGTGTTTTCTCCCTCCTCCTCCCAGTCATTAACCACATCCCTGCTGCTCTCCTCCCCACTTCCTTAAAGGGTGGGATGTGCAGTCTGTGCCTGCTCCAGCCTCTTACCATAAACTCTCAAATAGACGCTGCCACCAATTCCCTGAGCTGCCTGGCTGACCTGGGGCCATCTCTGCTATCCCCCTGACCCAAATGGGCTCCTCAGGAGCCCCCGGTTCCTACCACCTCTCCCTCCTCCTCCCACTCCTCTGGTGGCCTTTTGGAGGCCACACTTGTTTGGCTGGCTTTGTAGTGGAAGAGGGTTACCTGTCACGCTCTCAGCACCTGTGTCCCAGTCTCTGCATCCACACTAGGCTCAGCCCCCTTGTAGGAAGGACATCAGGTGAATACTACACAGGGTGCTGTCAAAACTGATTCAGTTCCTACCTAAATGCTAAGGACCAAGTGCCTGAGCTGAGACTAGCAGGCTCAGAGGCCGGAGGTGGAAGTGTCAGAGAAGCCAGACAGTTTTCTCCTGGGGTCCCTCCTCACATCAGTTCACTTGCATAACTAAAGAAAGGGTATGGTCACCTGGTTACTCAGGACAGTGGGATTTGAAGCAGGGATTCAAGGGCAACGTGCAACACTTCTTCCATTCCTCTGGAAAGATCCCAGACTTTCTCCAGATTGGGAGGAGGTGAACTGGACTCTTTAGAAGGTCAAAATGCTGGCATGCACTCATTGTCACCCACATTCTCAGAGTTCTTCTTCAGAGTCCCTTCTCCACGACTCCAGAAGTTGTGTCATGCTGCTCAGCCACCTGTGACAGCCAGGCGTATATGGCTACTTCAATGACATTTCCTCCCTGAACTAAGTAGATCAGACATCCCAGAAGAGCAAAAGGAAAACTGGCTTTTGGCAAACATGTCCAGGATGAGACCACTGTGCTAAAGAAGCACTCATGCCACATGATTGCCTTGAATTCTCCCCATTGTCTGAGAATAAAAGGCAGACTTAATTGTTAACAAAACCAGAAAGTCAACATTTTTTCAAGGCATATCAGTGGCTTTTCCCTGGATGCTACTCTGCATCAACTAGATATCGATTGCCTGAACAATGTGCCCCATGGTGGCACTCAAAACCCATCATGTGAGGCTGCTGGATTCCTCTCCTTTGTCATTCTGCTCACAGATTTGTCACACTCTGTGGAATCACTTGCAGTCTTAGAGATAAAGCTATGGCTGCCAGTGGTGAGAAGCTGGCCAGGTTGGAGACTATGACTAGGACTTGGAGAGACAAGGCAGGTGAATAGGACAAGCCAAAAGTAGGAAGGAAGGTGCTGGGACGTTGAGGTGGTAAGTGACAACACAGCTCGGAGACTCCAGAGGGCATCAGGAGGTAGATGGCCCTCCTATCCTAGCATACAAGAATGAGGGTTGAAGGCCAGGTGCTGAGAAAGTTAGATCCCTGAGTGAGGCTCTGAGAGTCTGTGGGAGGGTAGATGGTGCAGTGGGACTAAGACCAAAGCCAATGGGACCACTTCATGAAGTGTGTGCTGCCCCTATGTGGCCATGTGGGTTAACTACAACTTCATCTCTACTGGACCTAATTCAGGGAGATTTCAGATTGTTTTCAGTAGTTGTTCAATTCTTCAGAACTTCTTTGTAACTCCAAACCTAGCTCCAAGAAGCATAGTAGTATAGGGTTTTTTAAAATATAGAGACCTTGAGAAACTCCCAAGATGACTAGGTCTGCCTTCAGGTCTCCTTAGGTCTGTCCAGTATAGCCACAAGGTTTGAAGGTGACAGGTCACACATTTCCACCTGTCCCCTATCCTTTAGAAAACCTGTCAGGAATGCTATGATTTTATATTGATGCTCTAAAATACACTACCATGGCTCCCTGTAGATGTGATAATGACCTACATCATGGAGAAGCAACATTTTTCCTTCTATCCACTCTGCTGTCAAAGTTGCAGGCCCTGGTGGGGAGAGGAGGGTGCCTGCATCACTAGGCAGAGAAAGTGTAAGGAAAATGATTCTGAGCAAACATTCCCTAGCCACTGGGCTTTCTGTTTAGATGTCCCTCCCTCGCTGCAGGCTCAGGTCTACAACCTGCATCAGACATGCCCCAATAGCTTCCCCTGCAGTCCTATCCATGAGTGTCTCCCAAGTACCCACTGTTAGAATCCATGACTCCCTCGGAATCCCAAAGCCATGTAGTCTCCACATCATGGGAATATTTCCAAGCATCTTTTGTATTCATTGTTTTTTAATTTTTTTTCTAATTCCACCATTCCCACCCTGGCTCAGGTCCTCCTTGTTGTCTGGAATTCTGTGAAAGGGTTCTCCTAACCAGCTCCCACCCCTGACCTGGGAGCCATCAAGACCAGAGAAGCCTACATAGGTGACAAACTTTAGGGATGGCATGTGGAAACAGGAATGGATAAGATTGTTGAGGGCAAGAGTCAGAGGGAACAGAGAGCTTGAGGCCAGTCAGGCTTTATCCAGGATCAATTAGGCAGAGGCACAAATCAAATGGGGCAGGCTGATGAGAATTAGAAAGAGGACATGGAGGTAGCACATGCTGGCAACTCTTGTGAAGAGCTTGGCTGTCATGGGTAAATTGAGGGGAGGTTTGAGAGAGGGCCGCTTTGTGATTGGTTTAAGGTAACAGCCAGTGGAGCAGGTATAGTGCACATGGGAAGGACCCAGCAAGAGGGAAGAGGTTGCAACCTTGAGTAATTGAATCCATCTCTCTGAGTTTGTGCACCGTGTCCCCCTTATCTACACTTTCCAATGTCAGTTACCTACTGTCAATAAAAGAAGCACGAGTAGGATATGATTGGATATTCTGAGAGACCATAAGTCTTTCCTTCATAGCTTTTCTTATAGTGTTGTTATAATTATTTTATTTTATTATTATTGTTAATCTCTCACCTAACTAATGTATATGTTAAAGTTCTCACATATGTATCATATATGTATGGATAGGAAGAAAAGTTATATAGGGTCTAGCACTATATGTGGTTTCAGGCATCCTCTGGGGATCTTGGAACATGTCCTCCTTGGATAAGGGGGGCCCTACTGTACTTACTAATCTAGAAGATGAGAAGAATAGTATTATCTGCTCTACTATTATGGTTTGGATATGAAGTGTCCCCCATAGGCTCCTGTGTTGAAGGCTTGGTCCCTAATGCAGCAATCTTCAGGGGTGAAAGTTGGGGGAAGTGATTGGATTGTGAGGTCCTGGATCTCATCAATGCTCTAATCCATTAAGGGATTCCTAGCTGAAGGGACTGCTGGGAGGTGGTGGAAACTGTAAAAAGTGGAACTTAAATGGAGGGAGTGGGTCCTTGGAGGAGGACTTTTGTCCCCAGTCCCCTCCTTCTCTCTTTCTGTGCTTCCCAGCTGCCATGAGGTGAGCAGCTTTCCCCCAATAGACCCTCCTTCCATGATGTTCTGCCTCACTTTAGGTCCAAAGTAATGGAGCCAGCTGACCATGGACTGAAGCCTCTGAAACCATGAGCCCAAATAAATCTTCCCCCCTCTAAGTTGTTTTCTCAGGCATTCTGTCACAGTGGTGGGAAGCTTACTAACACATCTACCTATTTCACAGGTATTGTAAAGCACAAATTAAATGATAGCTGTGAAAATGCTAAAAAATGCTATAGTTATTGTTTTTAGAAATGATAGGAATTAAAAAGCATAGAGTTAGTGGGAGAGATTATACACATATCTGAACACAGATAAAATTTACTGAGTGTTCACTGTGTGCCAAGAACCTTCATTTATCCTTTGTTGACCTCTACAGCCATAGATGAGTAGATGGAATTATTTGAAGAAAGGACAAGGAGGCTTTGAGACGGGAAATGTGTCCATGGCCATGAAAGTAGGAAAGAGCAGAGCTTAAACTAAAACCATCAATGGAGGGGCTGTTATGATGTAACTGGAGCCTCTTCAGTGAGGGTGAGAGAATTTAATTTACTAAATGTAAATTTACTATTAGAATAAATTTTATTCTAAAAGGAAAGTATGGTTATAAATGTTCTGAACAGAAAAGCACAAAGTAAATATTCATGGAGACAAGGGAAAAATGATTCAAGTCCCTAATCAAGGAATCTCTATCTCCAGTTTAACCAGAAACCACTGAGTTTATTAAAATGGGCCACAATTGAGTCCAATATAAAGAACTCAAAACCACATCCTGAACTTGAAAAGAACCCTTTTATCCCAATCATGAAAGTACTGCTTGCTAATACCCAGTATCCGTTTTCTTTCCCTTCCCTTTAATAATTGAATTTTAAATTTTTTTTAGGTCACAGCCTACCCCAAATCTGGATTACATTTCCCAGTCTCCCTCACAGGTGTGATCATGTGACAAAATGCACCATCACAGTGATTGGTGAGTAGAAACTATGCATGCAACCTAAGGATCCTGCCCTTCAAGGGAATGGGCACACCATGCAATATTCCCTTCTCCACCTCCAGCTGACAAGAAAACCTGGAGCAGCCATCTTGGTCTATGATGTTGAGAATGGCTGAGTGATGTGAGATGAGATCTGGGTCCCTACCCAGCCACATGGTCACCCTGGGCATGATCTGGACCTAGGCAAACTTTTACAGGACAGAAACATTTAACGTGCTCAGGGTACTACATTTGGGACCTTTTTGTTATATAGCCAGAACTGCATCTGTGTAAGAAATACATATTTGGCATCCCCATGGGGTCCTGGCTCATAGCTCCTAAAACCATTGGAATCTCCAAAGTAATAAGTGTCTTTTGTGTACTAACAAGACAACTAGTGGTAGGAGGCCCCTAAATAAATGCAGGATGGGAGCTATATCCAGAAAGACTGAGGCAGGATAGAGGGATGGACATTGGGTGCCCTCCCCCAGCCTCTGGATAGGAGAGAAAAGTTGAGGTGATCACCTAGGGCCGTTGTAATTGGTTGATGGAATTGATCATGCCTAGGAAGCTCCCTAAACACTCAAAAAGACAGAGAGCCTCCAGGTAGTTGAACACACAGAAGTGCTGGAGGGTGGCATCCCAAAGAGGGCCTAGAATGTCCACACCCCTTTCTCATGCCTCTTCACATCTCTGTCATCTGGCTGTTCATCTGTATTCTTGGTATTATCTTTTACAATTAATGGGCAAGTGGAAGTCAAGTGTTTCTCTGGGCCCTGTGAGCTCCTCTAGAAAATTAATGGAACACATGGAGGAGGACCATAGGAGCCCTGGTCTATAGTCAGAGGCATAGGCCACAACCTGGGACTTGCAGCTGGGCATCTGAACTGGGGGCAGTCTTGCGTGACCCAGAGCCCAACTTCGGGATCTGGTTTTATCTCCAGGCAGTGAGCAGCAATATTGGGTTGAACTAGAGGACATCCAGTTGGTGTCCTACATCAGAGAAACAGTTGTTGGTAGGGAGACTTAACACCTGCTGTCCAAAGTGACTGATGAGTGGGGATCTGAGAGTAGAAAGAAGAAAACAATGTTGTTGCTTTTTCCTTCAGAGTTTCCCAACTAATACACCATCATGTAGCCTTTGTTCTAGCCACACATTAAGTCAGAACCTCAAGGTCCTCATCTACTAAAAGGGGATTTACCTTTGAGGGTTGTTAAAAGGACAAGAAGTGGTGCAAGTACTTTTCCTTGCTAGTACTATAGCTCATACATGATGATCCATGGAGACTACAGCCTGTTGTTAAAATGAGTGCCTGAAAACAAAACAATGTTATGTAAAAATGTGCCACCTCCCTGCCTTCAGGGGGACAAAAGAAAAGGTGGAGGGGGGAGATGAAACAAAACAGCAAAGTTGAAAATGAATGATGGGTATGTGGGGTTAATTATACTTGTGTTTTCCAAATATTGAATGTATTTTAAAATGTTTATAATTAAAAAATCTAAAATAAATGAACAAAACAAAAATCTTCCCACAGAGCCATGAAGTGGAGGGAGCGCCTCATGGATATAATCCAAAATGAAGTTCCTTGGGTAAAGTAAAAATGTATTTAAGCTGTAGATCAGTTGATTTGGGCCCCCAAGAGGGAGAAGGATGCAGAAAAGGCAGAAGTGCTTTTTATTTCTCCATTAAAGAACAGGCAGAGTGCGCTCAGTGCCAAAAGGTCAAGTGCCTCCCATAGTGATGGGCAGTGCCTCCAGCCCCCAGGTGGCCAGAGGACTGTGGCTGCAGGGGAGAGTCACCTGCCCTGTGGTTCTGCCTGCTCCAAGTCAGCTCTATGACTTCGGTGGCTTTGGTCTTCTTGGCTATCAGTCCCTTATCTCATCTGTGGGTGGGCTCTTCTGTTACCCCACTTCATGGGTAAGCTGTGAAGCAATGGTGAGACTACGGGAAACTTGTTCTGCCACTGTTGACTCTGACAGTTCTAGTAAACCTTGCTGCCTGGTCCCAGCCCACAGTGTGCTGAAAGCATCAGCTATGAAGCAGAGGCAGACTGCTACAGGCACATGTACTGCTGGTGACAAGAACCTTTAGGAAGGGAAGAAAAACAAAAATTGCCTAGCAAATGCAAGAGCCTGGAATACACATCTGTGGCCATTTATGAGACAATGATAAACAACTCTACATAGTTCACTAACTCCCGAGGGAGTTTCTTTATTACCCAGCACAGGATGGGGTCATTACTGTCTATTTTGTTAAATCACAAAGAATAGTTTTGTATTCTGCATCCTGTTGTACAGAAAAACACACACAATATGTTTCTGAAGTTTTTTCTATTTTGAATGGTTGCAATAAATTAATTGGGTGCTTACGGATAATTTAAGGAGCATGGAAAATCAGCTTTGATTTTGTTTTGTTCAGTTGTCAAGGTGCCTGCCTGTTCCAGAGTGTTCCAACACTCTAGCTCCTTCCTAATGGATAGCAGCAGTGTGTACCCACCGCTGTGGATGATCTAAATAAGGGGTAGAAGATACAAATACCTGTAGGGGGCAGGCAGGGAATGTGAGGGGAAGCTGGCCAGGCAGGGCCTATAGCAAATTGGAGAAGAAATGTCCTCCTACAAGGAGCAGCTGCTGTTCAGCTCAAAACCTGCTGCCATGCAGGAAAGTCAGCTGATGGAGCCAGATTTCTTCTTCTTTTTAAATAAAAGCAAAAGTGGACAATGAACTGTCTGGAAAGGAAATTATGGAAACAATTTCATTTACAATAGCATCAAAAAGAACAAAATACTTAAAAATAAACTTATCCAAGGAAGTGAAAGACTTGTGCTCTGAGAACAATAAAACACTGCTGAAAGAAATTCTAGAAAAATGGGATGATATCCTGTGTCTGTGGACTGGAGACTTAATATGGTTAAGAGGTCAACATTGCTCAAAGCAACTAACAAACAGCATACAGGACCTATAAAAATCTCAGGAGCATTTTAAGCAAAGATCGAAAAATAATCCTAAAATTTATATGGAATATCAAGGGATCTCAAATAGACAAAACAATATATAAAAAAAAACTCAAAAACCAAACACCACTGAAGCCCTCACACTTCCAGATTTCAAAAATTACTACAAAGTTACAGCAATCAAAACTATATACTCCTGAAATTAAGTTGGATATAGAAACCAATGGCAAAGGATAAGGAGCCCAGAAATAAACACTTATAATCTATGTGGTCACATGATTCTCAACTAAGGTGCTAAGACCACACAATGGGGAAAAAATGATCTCTCTGACAATGTGGATGTTAACCCACAACAAGGAAGAGTAAGGAGGGGACAAATGGAAGTTCATTGGATTAGACAAAGGGGAATGAATGTAGGGGAGAGAGATTAGGAAATACAGTAGAATGAATCGGACATACCTTTCCTATGGTCATATACGAATACATGATCAGTATTAATTCCATATCATATAAAGCCACAAGAATGGGATTCTAATTAGAATAACTTATACTCCTTGTATGTACAATATGTCAAAATATACTCATGTATATCTAAAAAGAACAAATTTTTAAAAAGAAAACTGGATAGCCACATGCAAAGGAATTAATGTATATCTTCCTTATTCCAAATACAAAATATAACTCAAAATGGATCAAAAACCTAAACATAAGATGTCAAACTAGGAAACTCTTAGAAGGAAATGTAGGGAGAAAAACATCATGACAATGGACTTGGCAATGATTTCTTAGATATGACATCAAAAGCACAGGCAATAAAAGTAAAAATATAACTTGGAGTTTATCAAACTTAAAAATGTCTGTGCATCGAAGGACACAAGTATCAGAGTAAAAAGACAACCAATGGAATGGGAGAAAAAATTTGATGTGGAGTTAATATAGGATCATAAATCTGACATGGGGTTAAAATCTAGAATACATAAAGATCTCTTACTCAACAACAGACTACATCTTGGCCCTTGCGGACCCCCAAATCCTGGAGCCTTTGGGTGTAGGAATTGCCATTGGTGGCTTTGAAGGTGCCTTAGTGGGCACCATTGCTGAGGGCACTTCTGGAGATGAGGATCTTGCCAAAGAGTTGGATGAGACTGTTGCCCAGTTTATCAGGAGGACCATCTTGAAAATCCCCATGTATGAAATGATGAGAACCTTAAATGCCTGGGATTTTTTTAAATCTGTTAACCAACTGAAAACCCTAAGTTCCAGCAGAGAAAGGAATGTCTCATTCAGGACTTGTTTCTGCTGTGTGAGAAGTATGTGAGTCTCAAGGATGCAACCCTTGCAGATGTCATTTATATTCAAGTTCATTGGCACCAAAAAGTTTGGGATGTTTTACAGATAAGTACAGAACCAGATGAAGACATTGGAACAATTCAAACATTTATTCAAGAAAATTCTTCAGAGAGCAATGAAAAATGTGATGCTCAGCTTCAGAGATGCTGAGGAGAATGCAGTTTGGATCCTAATTGCCTGGGGAACAAGATGTAAAAGTCAAAGCAATACCAACCCACAAACGTGCTGCATTACCCCTAGACACTATGCCTTCCCCTCCTCCCTGCTAAAGAACATTTTGCCCTTTTGGGTCAGGCACTGACAGTTGCTTGCAAACACCATCAGATGGTAAAAATAGACCTGAAATGTTGACACCTGGACTCTCTCAGGAGATTGTTTTTAAACAGTATAATCAGACCTTTGAAAGTCACAACTCTACAACATCTCTATAGGAAAGATGATTGGGACTAGATGTAAATATGGTTTCAAGGATCATTCAGGAAAACACAGTAGAAAAAAAACAGAGTCCAAAGAATAGCTCAAGAAACTTTTGGAGACTGACCTCAACCACAACTAGAATTTGTATAATATAAGCTTGAAACAAAGTTCAAAAGTGACTTAAATGGGCTCTTGTTGGCTTAGAGGGAAGAACCCATCTGGTGCCTAATAAATTTCTCTAGGTCACATCTTTGGAAGCATTGAAATCCTTAGCACCAGCTGGTATTGCAGATGCACCACTTTCTCCACTGTTTACCTGCATACCCAACAAGGGAATGGATTATTTTAAAATCAGAGACAAATAAGATGTATATGATTTTGTAAGCCCAGAGGCTCCTTGGCAATGATGTACATGCATTCCAGTTAATGGCTTACTGGACAGCTTCTGGTTATAAGCTTATACTTCAGAAATTAATCCTTGGTATTGAAAATTTAGACATGTTCATATGATTGTTTGGACTGATTCTTCCTTGAGGCCCGTCTCTCATTTTTCCTGATAAATACAACAGTTTTGGGCATTTGAGAAGTGACAGGATATGTATAGGCTCTAGATTGACCTTGAGTGCAGAATGCTCTGAAGCCAAGCAGATGGCATCATCCTGTTGGCATCATATCTAGTGTCCTTTTCCCCACTAAGGAGGTCTAGTTCCAATTATTGGTTTCTAGGGATATTTTGAAGCTTTGATCACTTGAAAGGGACACCAAGGAACTATTCCCAACTCAAAACTCCCAGAAGAATCATAAAATTGGTCCATTTAGAGAGTAGAATTGGGTCCACTAAGTTGTTACTGAAGGAAATTACATGACCCACTTATATAAAACAATTGTTTAATTGTAAATATTATACTTTTCATAATTATTTTATCATAGGTGTTACATCCAAACTGACCATTATAATACTGATTTGTGAATAAAGATACTGAAAATCTGGTAAAAGAATCAAATAATCCAATTGAAAAATGGGCAAAACACTCAAATAGACATTTATCTTAATATGATATCTAAATGCCAAGAAATGTTTAAAAAGATGTTCAGAATCTCCAGGGAAATGCAACTCAAAACCACAATGAAATATCACCTTATTCTCATTAAAAGATGGCTACTATGGGAAAAAACCTGCAAAGTAATATGTGTTGGCAAGGATGTGAAGCAATTGGAATGAAAAATAAGGCAGTCACTATGGAAAACAGGATGGTGGTTACTCAAAAAAGTAAAAATAGAATTACTGTATGATCTAGTAATTCCACTTCTGGGCATATACCCAAAAGAATTGAAACCTGGGTCCTAAAGAGACATCTATACACCCAAACACATAGCAGCATTACTCACAATAGCCAAAAGGGGTAGCAACCCAAGTGTCCATCAACAGATGAGTGGATAAACTGCATGTGGAAGTCTGACTTCATATATCATACAAAGGAATATTATTCAGTCTATGATAAAACAATAGGGCTAAGCATGGATAAACTTTGAGGACATTGTGCTACGTGAAATAAACCAGCCACAAGAAAACAAATAACATGATTCTACTTATGTGAGTTACATAGTCAAAATCTTAGAACCAAAAAGTAGAATGTTTTTTTCTGGGTGCGGTGGGGAAAGGAAATTGGAGAGTTGGTTAATGGGTATTGGTGAAACATTTTGCAAGGTGAAAAGTTCTGAAGACCAGTTGCATAGAATGAGAAAATAATACCACCAACTACATACTTAAAATGATTAAGATGATAAATTTTTACTCTTTTATCTCAATTAAAAATTTAAAAATAAAAAACAGCAAGGTAGAACTATAATTTTTTATGTGAAATCGTCCAATTTGTAAACGTTGGCAACTGATCTGAGCCTGTAGTTGCCTGATGTGTTAGTCAACCTTTTCATCACTGTGACCAAAAAACCTGATAAGACCACCTTAGAGGACAAAATGTTTATTTTGTCTCAGGGTTTCAGAGGTTCAGTCAATGGTTAGGTTATTCCACTGCTGTGGGCCCCAGGTGAGGCAGAACATTATGACAGAAGAGCATAGCTGAGGGGAGCAGCCTAGGATATGACATGACACCAAGGAAGCAAAGAGCTGTGCTCACCAAGAACAAAATTTAAACCCCAGAGGCATACACTCAATGACCTACTTCCTCCAGCCATACCTACCTGCCTGCAGTGTCCACCTAGTTAATCCATGTTAGTAGATTAATGCACTGATTAGGTTATGTCTTTCATAATCTAATCATTTCATCTCTGAAAATTTTTGTCTTGTCTCACACATGAACTTTTGGAGGATACCTCATGTCAAAATTTTAACATTACAACCCCAGCCCCCCAAAACGCATGCCCATCTCACAATGCAAAAAACATTTAGACCCTTTCCAAGAGTCTCCATAGTCTTTAGAGACTTTAGCAATAACCCAAAGTCCAAGTTCAAAATCTCATCTGAGACTCAAGGCAAACTCATGGATGTTTTCCCCTAAAAAGAGCAAATTGGATATTATATATATCCAATATAGTGGCATAGAGTAATCATTTCTGTTTTAGTTAGGTTTTTTGCTGCTGCGACTATAAAACCTGACAAGAATAATTTTAGAGGAGGAAAAGTTTATTTGGGGGTTCACAGATTCAGAGGTTTTGGACTACAGACAGCCAACTCCATTCCTAGGGGCTCGAGGTGAGGCAGGACATCATGGTGGAAGAGTGGCAGAGATAAGCAGCTCATATGATGATCAGAGAGGAGAGAAAGAGAGAGAGAGAGAGAGAGAGAGAGAGAGAGAGAGAGAGAGAGAGAGAGAGAGACTGACTCTGACTCCACTCACCAGATACAAAATATATACCCCATAGTTACACCCCTAGTGCCCACCACCTCCAGCCACACCCTTCCTGCCTTCAGTTACCACTGGGTTAAAGTTCACTGGGTTAAAGCTCTCACAACCCAATTATTTCTCCTCTGAACCGTCTCACATTGTCTCATGAGCTTTTGGGGGACACCTCACATCCAAACCATAATAATCTCCATTCCACAAGAGAAAAACAGAGGTATAGAAGGAAGGGACGGAACCGAAGCAAGATCAAAATCTAAACAAAAGCTGAATAAACAAGTCCTATCACTCCACATCCAGCATCTGGGGACATGGTGCTTCACTGTTTCTCTGAAGGGCTTGTGTAACTTCACCTTACGGCCTTTCTGGTCGTGGCCCACATGGCCTTTCTCTTGGCTTGTTTCTGCTTGATTCCTGAAGCTCCCCTCAGTAGGTGTCCTGTGTGCTGGCATCTCTGAATCCCGAGGGTCTCCATGCAGCTTTGACTTCCTTCTCACATCTTTATGCATCACCCCCTCAGGGGCAGCCAACAGGGATATGACACTGGCTTCCTGGGCCTTCCTTTGAAATCCCAGCAGAAGCCCCCAAACCCCAGAATCCTGCATTCCTGCAGAACCAGCACCACATGAATGATGTCAAGGCCCACCATCACCTCAAGTAGGAGCCATGGCTGCAGCATCCTCTGAGGGCCTGGGTGGCTGACTATGGTGAAAACATTTCCTAGGCCCTCGTACAAGCAGGGTGCCCCATTGTCTTTATCAAAACGATTTTACACTTTTATACTCTTGAGCCTGAGATGGCTTTGGTCTTATCAATTCCTGAGATGTCCTCAAGCCACCTTTCCAATTATTTCTGGATAAAGTAGTTGGTATTTCTTTAATGGTTATGTTCTCTTTAACAAACACACTTTCATTAGCCCCTATTTTACTCACATGGCCAAACTGCAAGATTTTCCAATCTTTCTGTTCCTGATTATCATAGTAACTTGACTAAAAGCCAACAGCAATATTCATGCTACCCCTGAAGGACTTGCTACTACTGAGGACTCGAAATTTAATAAGTACCTCTGAATGAAGTGTTTCTACTGAAAGAAAAGTTGGTGACAGACTGTTATAGTCACCAAAATTTCTTTTCCCTGTTCTCTAGATAAATCTTTGTCACTCCTTCCTGAAATTATGTAAAGAATTAGACAGTTTCAGTGTCTGATCTGGTATACACTTGGAATTTTCTCTGCCAGATTAATTAGTTGATCACCTTTAAATTCAGCTTTACAGAAAGTCTCAAGACATGGGCAAAATGTAGACAAGTTTTTTTGCCAGAATGCAACATGAATGGTTTCCAGCCCAATTTCCAATAGAGTTCTCTTCTCTGAAACATCATGAGCCCAGAATATATAGTCCTATCAACATTCTAAGCTTCTACCAGAATCACCCATTAAGCTTCATTTACAACATTCTAAAGCATCTCTAGCTTGCATCTCAAAATGTTTCGAAATTCTCCCACCTGCAAACCAGTTCCAAAGGCTTCTCAAGCACATGGTCAGGTTAGTCATAGCAATGACCACACTTCTTGGTACCAATTTCTATTTTAGTTAGCTTTTAATTATTGAGACCAAAGACCTGACAAGAACATAGAGGAGAAAGTTTATTTTGGCTCATGGTTTCAGAGGTTCAGTTCATGGTCAGCTGAATCCATAGCTTTGGGCCCAACATGAAGCAGGACATCATGGCATAAGGGCATGGTGGAGGAAAGCTTCTCAGGACATATAAACTAGGGAGCAGAAAGAAAGGACTCCAAGGATAAATGTAACCTCCCAGAGGCATTTCCTAGTGACCTACCTCCTCTAATCACATCCTACCTGCCTACAGTTAATATTCAGTTAATCCATATTAGTTGATTAATTCACTGATTATGTCACAATCATAATCTAATCATTTCACATGAGCTTTTAGGGGAAATACCTCATAAGTAAATATTAAAACCTGCATAAAAGTGATTTTACTCTCTTTCATAGTAGGTAAACACTTTTCAATGACCACCCCCTCATCATGTTGTCACCATAAGGGGGTTCAAAGAGGTCTATCCAGGGGCAGAGATGCCTATTCTGACCTTCTAGGTTCTTGACACATCACCTAAAATTGAAGGACACATCAGGTTTTAGTAAAGAGCAAGAGCTTTATTTGAAAGGGAAAGGGAAAGACACACATTCTTAGAGCAGAGTGCAGACTATTTCAAGAGCAAGAAGTGCTTTGGGGATCCCGGGCTCTTCTTTTACAGGAAACTTTGTAGGAGTAGGCATGGGAAGGTATATGGAAATGACTTCAGTCTGGTGAATTCAGTACTTTGATCATGGATTGCAAGATGTTCATGGTAGCCTTGGCTTCTTCCAGGATCTTCAGTTTGATATTGTCTCTTATTTAGATAACATGTGGGATGTGCCTTAAAATATACCCACCTTTGCTTTATCTAATCTGAAAATACATTGTGTAGTGACCTTCAGCTTTAATCAGAATGGGGCAGATTTCACAGATGAGCGAATTTATAGTAACCCTAAGATTTGTAGATTTCTCAGAAATTTCTTTTCTGGAGGAAAAAAAAATACAGGTTTGGGCAGTAAATCTGACCATAGAGCTTTCAGATATACAATTATAGTTTTTTTTCCTTATCTTTTATCTCCTTTCTAAATAGCTTTATTCCTTTTCTTACTGCAGTGTGACTTGGGTCAATCAAGACAGCTTGAAGTTAATCATACAGGTCTGACTCCCCTTGCCAGTGACGAATTTAGAGGCAGGCATGTGACCTAGATTGGGACAATAAGGTGTGAGAGGAAGTCTTCTAGATGGTTTTAGGAAAGATTTCTTAGCTCTAGAAATGAGGAAGAAATAGGTCAATTAAATTTCTTAACATTGGTTCATATTAGGATAAGATGCCTGGAGCTGTTTCTATCATTTTATTATTTATCTAACCTGAAGAGCCAGAGGCAGACTAGAAAGATGAGAAGAATCCAGGGAACTGACATAACCAACCCTGGGGCCTTTTTGCCTCCAGATTTTCTGTTATGACATAATCCATCCCCTTATTAAATTATTTCATGTCACATATTATAAGTGCATATCTTAAAAGATGATAAATGATCAAGAAATGAAAAACATATGGGTAAAATAAAAGATATCTATAGCCAAATCTGGAGGCAGGCAGTTTATTATGCTGATATTTCCCTTGTCATTCACATTAAACACTCATATTGCTTTATTTTAAATTTCTTTTTTAGTTGTAGTTGGACACAGTATCTTTATTTTAATTTTTTATGTGGTGCTGAGGATCGAACCCAGGGCATCACACGAGCTAGGTGAGCGCGCTACCACCAAGCCACAATCCCAGCCCCAAACACTCATATTTATTATGGAAGGTCTCCCTGCATTGATTCAGACCAACTAGGAGCCCCATATCTTCCATGTTTCCGTGGTGTAGTCCTCAGAGAAGGTCCAAGGTCTAAGTCATCACTATTACTCCCCAAGTTTCAGACTAAAATGTGTCCACCAAGATGTCCTTGAGAACAGATGAAAGCTCCATTAGGTCTGCAGCTCTGGCTGGCTGTCCCTGAAGGTGCTATTGTTAGCCCTGCCACTACCTTTCCTTTTCAGCATCTGGGTTCCGTATCCTTGTAATAAATTTTTGATCTGAAAGCTGCTGTGTCCTATATATACACACAGCCAAGCTAGCTTTCTTTTGATTGGCACTAATATGGTATATCTTTTTTTCCATCCTTGTACTTTTATTTGTATGTTATGTGTAAAGTTGGTTCCCTGTAGGCAGCATATAGTTAGGGCTTGCTTTGTTTCTGTAATCAATCTCTCCCTTTTATTTGCAGTAGTCACTTTCTAGTTCACTGCTTTAAAAATAAAAGAGGACATTCTTCTCTGCTCATTTTGAATGTGTCCTCTAAAATTTCCTGTGTTGGAAACTTAATCCCTAAATTCATATGCCAATGTTATTTGAGGATGCACCTTTGGTAGGTAATTCAGATTAGATGAGGATTTTATAAGATGAAGAGATCTGAGCTATCAGGCCATGTGATGTCCTCTGCCACTTTTTTTGGAACCCAGGATGCTTAACCACTGAGCCACATCCCTAGTTTTTTTTTTTTTTTTTGGTGAGACAAGTTCTCACTAAGCTGCTTAGGGCCTTGCAGAGGTGCTGAGGCTGGTGTTGAACCCACAATCCCGTCTCAGCTTCCTGAGTCACTGGGATTACTGGCATGTGTGCCCTGCTTCCCTCTGCCATGTTAAAATGCAGCAAGAGGCCCCTTATCAGGCTGGCACCATGTTTCCAGAATTTGGATTTCTCAGACCCCAAAACTGTGAGCTAAAGAATCTATATTCTTAATAAATTTCCCAGTCTGTGGTACTCAATTATAGCAACAGAAAATATTAGTCTCTCTTCTCTCTATACCCTAACAACACTTTAAAAAATATTGTTCTCTACATAGATTTTCAAACTGATGATAAGGAGTTTGGAAATATAGCTGTACCTGGCTTGGGACATGACATGTGGTAGGGGGAGGTAGAAACAATGAGGACTTTGTAGATTACTGTAGTAGTTTAGTTACTATACTGAGGACATGAAATTTAATAAATACCTCTGAATGAAGTGTTTCTACTGAAAGAAAAGTTGGTGACAGACTTCTATAGTCACTGCAATTTATCTAGAGATCTTTCCTCTGATCTCTAGATAAAATCTTTGTCACTCCTACCTGAAATTATGTAAAGAATTAGACAGTTTCAGTGTCTGATATGGTATACACTTGGAGCAATTAATGCTACCTTTCTTTATACAGTTAAGGAAAAGGAAATCAGAAAAATACAATATATGCCCCAGGTCATGCCCCTGCCTGGCTAGTGATAGAGTCTGGAACATAACCCTTCCCTATTTCCAAAAGGACTGGCGAACCTCATTGCTCTAGTGTTAACTTTTGATTGTTGTTAAAAAGATACGTGTTAATTTCTACTCTACATCTTTGTTTTGATTTGTGGTCCCACTCAGAATCTGAGAAAAATAGAAATCAAACAAAGAAAATAATTTAAGAACAGAATGAAACCCACAGATAGCAATATAGATAATTTCACAGAACAAGTGGGACACCTGGTAAGAGGACACAATGAAAGAAAATGACAGCATTTTCCAGTCTGTGGTAAATGTAGTGCAGGATTATCAGCCCCATCTTGTGACTTTCTTTAGATATTGCTTCTAAATTCAATTTTTTAAAAAAAAATACCTATTTTTTAGTTGGACACAATATCTTTTTTTTTTTATTTATTTTTATGTGGTGCTGAGGATCGAACCCAGGGCCTCACATGTGCTAGGTGAGCACTGCCTTCCAAAGTTATTCACCGCCACTCTAAGCGCGAGCCCACGGAAGCTGCTTTAAGACCCAGCCACGACTTGGGAACCAAGTCAGGATCCTGGGTGTCTCCCATGTCGCGGGCCAGAGGTTTCCAGGACTCGGTTAAGGAAGGGGTTCCTAGACTTCATTTCCCACTTCAATAAGGACGTAGGCGTCCAGTGACACCAGGGCGCGCAGTGCGGCTGGGGGAGGTGCCCATAGGCAGGGTGCGGCTACAGCCAGCTCCGCAGCCCGACCGCTCTTCCCGCCTTCATGCGCAAACAGGAAGTGGGGCGGAACCAGCCAAGCACTCCATTCGCGATTGGCCAGCGCCGCCGCCGCTCACCGCTGCGAGAGGAAAGGGTCGGCACCGCCTACCGCCCCACAGTCGGCCGCTTAGCGGTTTGGGAGAGACGCCAGCCAAAGTTACGGGTGCCGGAGCCCGCAGCTCATGGGTCGTGGAGCCCTGGCCCGCCGCGTCCCCCGGGCCTTCCGGCTCATTCAAAGAGGAGCTGCTCTGCGCCATCTGCTGCGACCTCTTCCGCGATGTGGTGACAGTGCACTGTGGCCACAACTTCTGCCGTGGGTGCGTGAGCCGCTAAAGGAAGTGCCAATGGCGCCCACATGCCCGGTGTGCGAGGACTGGTCGTCGCCCGCTGACCTGCGCACCAACCACACCCTGAACAACCTGGTGGAGAAGCTGCTGCGCGAGGAGGCCAAGGACTCGCGCTGGACAGGCCCCTCATCCTCGCGCCTCTGCCGTTTGTACCCCGCGGCCAGTTGAGTCTCTTCTGCCTGGAGGACAAGGAGCTGCTCTGCTGCACATGCCAGACCGACCCCCGCCACAGGGGACATCGCGTGCAGCCAGTGAAGGACCCTGCCCACGACTTTCGGGTAAGAGTGGCGGTGAGCGCCCAGTGATCCAGCGCACACGTGGTGGCCGCGGCTGTACCCCATCCCTGCACCCGGGCTCCGCCCTCCAGCCAGCTAGCGCTGCGTGTGCTCAGGCCTCCAGGGCTCCCCGCTCCAGCTCCGGGGGCTTCCTTAAGACCCCCACCGCGAATGTGGTTATCTATTGGGTCTGCCTTCTTCAAGGCCGGCCCAGGATGGGTCAGAGTGCAAACAGGAAGTGGGATACAGGGTCAGCGACCTTCTCCAGACAGCCCTGCCCCTTTCTGAGTGGCCTGGCCCAGCCAGCAGAGGTGGCCAGGTCCCTCTGAGCGGCACCAGTGTGGGATCCATGACAGCTTTCTTAATTAGCAGATGCCTTGCCCTGCTAGGTCCTAGAAGAGCTACAGGAGATGAGATAGAGAATTCTCACCCTCAAGGAGCTTCCAGGAGAGACCCGAGGGCTGTGGAGGTATTAGCCAGGGGAAGGAATGAGGGAGGGTATATGGCAGAGACAGTAGTGTCTGGAAGGGTCTGGAAGTGAGGAAACCTGACTTTCCAGGCACCTAGAGAATTTCAGTAGTTACAACAGGATGGAGATGCAGATGGAGCCTTGTGTCAGGCCAGTGGGTCCTCAGGGTGATGCCAGAGAGGCAGGGAATAGTCTAGTCCAGGGCCGCCTGAAGCAGGGTGGGACTCATTCATTTACCAGACAAACATGAGCTGAGGGTCTCCTGTGTGCCAAAACCTGTTCTGGGTGCCCAGGTCTCTGACATAGCCCCTTATCTTATGAAGTTCATATTTTAGAGGGGGAAGTCAGGAGTTAGTAGACAAGACATGGTTCTGCATGGTTGGACATGCGTGGTGGTTCTGGGGGGAGCAGTGTGGGATCCCCCCTCCCATCCCACTGCCATGTGAGAAGGAGCTAGGTCAAAAGTTCTGCTGGCTGTGGGGAGCCCTGTGGGATTCTCAGATGGGGGTTTGTGATGAGATAGTATGTTTTAGAAAAAAGATCACTTTGGCCACCATCTAAGGATGAAGCAAAACTAAAAATCATGTGGGTGGATACTTGTAGAGAACTTACTATATGTTAGATTCTCTTAATCATGTGCATGTTAGCAAATGTAATGCTCGCAAATGTTCAACAAGGCTGGGTGTGTTAGTTTTCTATCATTGATACAGTAAACTGGCACAAACACAGTGGTTTAAAACAGCATAAGTTGATTGTAGTTCTAGAGGTCAGAAGGCCCAAATTCAAGCTGTCTGCACAGCTGCATTCCTTTTGGAGGTTTCAGGGGAGAACATGTTTCCTTGTCTTCTCCATCTTTAAGGAGCATGACTCTGACTTCTGCATCAGTTGTCTTATTGCCTTCCTTGGCTGACTACCACCTCTCTCATAAGGCCCTCGTGATTGGACCCACTCAGATTATCCAGAGGAATCTCCCCGTATCAAGATCCTTAATTCCGACATCTGCAGAATCCCTTTTGCCATAACATTCACAGTTGTATTGATTAGAACTTGGGCTTTGCAGGGTTGTGGGGCATTTCAGCTTGCTGTAGTTAGTAGCGTTATCCCTATCTTACAGTGTAATGAGGTACAGTATAAAGACAGTCTCAGTTTAAGTAACTGCCAAAGTTACAGAACTCGTAGCTAGACTTCCCCTGGGCCTAGTTTGATCTGTGCTCTGGTCATTGGCTTTGAGAGAGCCTTCTCTCAGTGCTGCTTGTGCTCTGATCCCAGAGCTGTGGGCAGCCAAGTGTGTTTGGATAATCAGGCATCTGGGTGGCTGTTGATCATTGTCAGTGTGCAGAAAGCAGGTAGGTTGAACAATGTTCTGGGCACAGTGTATCCAGCAGAATACAGTCCAGTCCTAGAGACCCTGCCTGGGTGAAGTTGACAGGTACAGTTGAATACTCTCACTAACAATTGAAGTTTCAGTGAAGGATGGGACACTCTAAGAGGAAGGCCTACTTTTTTCGTCTGTTGAGGCATAGTAAGGAGCCTCTGAACAACTGATTTCACAAGACCTAAAGGCCCAGAGGAGTAAACGAAGGCCAGTAGCAGTAGTGGGGGCATAGGGTGGGGCCTGCAGTGACCAAAGGACATTCTACATGAGGAATGAAGAAGTTTGGGACAGATCCCACAGGGCATCCAAGGGCATGTTAAAGAGCTTGCCTGGTGTCCTCAGCACACAGAGATATGACTAAAAAGACTTACGAGATTTTGGAATATAACGGAAATGTTTAAACAGAGCTCTAGGAAGAACACAAGTGCTTGTGGGACCTTAGGAAGTCCTGGAGTGCAGTGTTTCTCAAACCTGAACAACATGCTTGCTCTTCTTAAAGGAAAAAGTGTTCCAATAATGTGGCTTAAATATGTTACCACGTAGGTGCACACAAACACAAAACATATAAATTGCTCTTGCCTATATCACAGATATGCAATAAACTAAAGGAAGTTGCCAGATTAAGTCCAAGCAAAATTAGGATCTGTACAATTCCAGTTAAAATATTAATTACAAGATTTTATTTTGCTGAAACTAAATCTCTACTCTTGGCAGAGATCCTTTTGATTGATTCTCTTTACTGTGTTCCAAGTGCTGGCTTGATTCAGGAGTCAAAGCTTCCCTGTTTGAAGAACTCAGAAACTCAAACTCAGTTGATGCACATGGTTGGCCTGCTTACAGCACCCATACACCCTCTACATGCTGAGTGTATTGCTCTTCCCTCATTAGGCCAAGACCATGACACTCATACAGACTAGTGCCTGGTAATCATTAACACATTTACACATGCTAGTGCTAATGTTGTAGGAACCAAGAGCATGTGTCACACTGTGTATGAGGTAACTCAGGATGGGCTTATCTTGGTGGGTTTTTTTTTTTTTTGGTTCATCATTCAACGAAAACACTATCTCAGAATAACTCTTACACTACTTGCAAATCCACAAAATACTCAGACACAGACCCTTCCAGGGGACTTTAAAGATAGTTACATTTACTAATGAGAAAATGGAAACTTGGGAAAATTTATTCATGCACTTCTTGAAGCTTTGGGGTAATGATAAAATTCTTGGGTCAGAACTCAAGTTTAGTGTTTTCAATACCAGACACATTTCAAACTCCCTCGGAGGCCCAGGCCTCTAACTGCCTTGTCTGGACCCTTTTCTTATACATG